>NC_089491.1:189497519-189797519 GCF_036850765.1 Saccopteryx bilineata | reverse complement strand
CTTGTGTATTGATCTCATGTCTTTCCTCCGGTGGCAGTTAGTGTCGGCACTTATCAGTAGCATCCTCATAGCTGCCTCAAGAGTAGTCTGGAAGAGGCTGCCAGCCCTGCTGATAAGCAGGAGTGTCCCACTGCACGGGGAAGTCAAGTCAGGGATGCCTGATTGACGTAGAGCTCAGGCTCTACTGGGACAGGCACAACAAATGTTATTAAAGTGAAATAATGAACACTTGTGAACCCATTACCCAACTCAATCCAAAGCACTTCAAATGCCATCAGTGTGAGAGTGACTAAATAGTGGTGATTGTATGTTCATATAGTACAACAGTGAAATGAAAGAACCTTAGGTCCATGTAACACTATGAGTGAATCTTAGAAGCATACTGTGGATTTTTTTTTTAAGTAAGAAGGATCTAGAAGTCTACAGAAAGTATGATGCCATTTTTATCAAGCTCGTGAACAAATACTCATTTTCAAGGAATTCAAATACGGTGGTACCTTGAACAGGGCAACAACAGGGCAGTGCTGGGAAGATGGTTCCGTGTACAAGTGCATTTGTTCCTATTTATCCCTATAAATGTTAACTTGTGTTTATTTTCCTCCCTGTAGTCACCAGAATTTTTGGACAAGACGTTCAAGAGGGCTTACCAAATGCCTGTGACTCTACTGCCTCAAATCTTATCCAGATGACAAAAGAATGTGCCAGGAAGATAAATGAATACAATACTTGAAGTGAGAAAGAAGCCCACAGGCCAACCAAAATAGAGAGGATGTTTTAGAGAAAGTATAGCAGATGAAACCTTCAGCCTAGCCAAGGAAACTGAGTCAGGGCAGGTGTCTGCGTCAAGGTTCTCAAGTTTTATGCACCTGGGGCAGATGCAGGCTCACTGTCTCAGAAGAGGATTTACTGGTGTAACAGGAAAGCCAGAGATGAGGTGTGGGCAAGAAGAGGGACTAATGCAACTCCAGAGGTCCAGGAAATGGGAAGTGCTTGTCACTGTGTGCAGAGACTGACACTCTGTGGATGCTAAGTTCCCATTCCCATTTCACTCTCCCCTGAATCCAGTCAAGGCACAAAGTTCCCGAACAAGAGAGGATGTTTATTGCCTAGCTCAAACAAAGGCTTGAGTCAAGAGTCCTCCTTGGCTAGAAGGCAAAGCCCCTAAGTCCCAGGGGTACTGCATACAATAGGGAGAAGTGATACCTTAAATCACAGTGTTGGTAACAGAAGAAATGGGAATTGATACTGGATGGCCAAAGAAACACATCTCATACTATAATGGAGTCTTTAAAAATAAAAAACACAAAAAAATTAAAGTAGAATTGCCATATAATTCAGCAATCCCACTTCTAGTTGTGTGTACACACACACACACAAGGGTTTTAAGCGGGGTTTCAAAGAGATATTTGCACACCCATGTTCATAGTCTCATTTATTCATAATAGCCAAGAGGTGGAAGCAAACTAAATGTCCACTGATAGATAAATGAATAAACAATATGTGTGTTATATATATACATATATACCATGGAATATTATTGTTCAGCCTTGAAAAGGAAGTAAATCCTGTCACACTCTATCACATGGATGAACCTTAAGGAAATTATGCTCAGTGAAATAAGCCACCACAAAAAGACAAATACTGTATGATTGCATTTATATGAGACATCCAGAGTAGTCAGATTCACAGAGACAGAAAGAAGAGTGGCCGTTATGAGCTGCTGGGGAGGATAAAGTGTTGTTGTTGTTGTTTAATAGCTGGAGGGTTTCAGTTTGTAAGATGGAAAAATTCTGGAGATCTGTTTCACAATGAAGTGCAGATATTTAACACTCCTGGACTTAAAAATGGTCAAGATGGTAAGTTTTACACTCTGTGTGTTTTTTAACCACAATTAAAAATAAATACATAAATGTAATAAATAAAATAATAGTAGGACCCAAGAGAATCACCAGGTAAGTGTTAACAGGGGCTTGATGACTGGAAGTTATTAATCTATGATTCAATTTCCTCAGAAAAAAGTTAGTATAATTTTGGTGTCTACTTCATAAGATTAAATGAGATAAGACATGTCATTCTTAGCATAATACTTAGCACATAACTATATAGTTGGGGGAAATATTAATACCTTGTAAAAAACAAAAAGTGGCCCTGGCCAACTGGCTCAGTGGTAGAGTGTCGGCCTGGCGTGCAGGAGTCCCGGGTTTGATTCCCGGCCAGGGCACACAGGAGAAGTGCCCATGTGCTTCTCCACCCCTCCCCCTCTCCTTCCTCTCTGTCTCTCTCTTCCCCTCCTGCAGGCAAGGCTCCATTGGAGCAAAGTTGGCCCAGGCACTGAGGATGGCTCTGTGGCCTCTGCCTCAGGGCATAGAATGGCTCTGGATGCAACAGAGCGATGCCCCAGATGGGCAGAGCATCGCCCCCTGGTGGGCATGCCGGGTGGATCCCGGTTGGGTGCATGCGGGAGTCTGTCTGACTGCCTCCCCGTTTCCAACTTCAGAAAAATACAAAAAAAAAACAAAAACAAAAGGCATGTTTGAGAGCATGGCTAGTATAATTCCACTATGTAAAAAGTAAGAACTCTGCATGTGTGTTTATGTGTAAACATGTGTGAGTAAATATCTATAAACAAGAAGATGGAGAAAATATACCTGAAATTTTAACAGTGGCTTCTCTACAGAAGCATTTGAAATTTGGGTGCATAAATGAGAAATTTCACTTATTACTATAAGTAAAAATATAAAATTACTTGAATTTTTAACATTAAGCACATTTTATGCTTTTACCAGGTAAAAAATAACTGACTACATATACTTATTGTGTCTTGACTAGCCATATGAATAAAAGCGTTGCATGCAACTTGGTACAAATCATATCTACTTCAGAAGTTGTTTTAAAATCCAGTAAAAGATGTTTACTTAAGAAAACAAATTGTCACCTGAGGTAGGTAGACTGTATGTTCAGAGTCCACTAGATGATATAAACACAAAGCCCAGACAGGTCTTCAGTGGGGGAAGCTGGCACTAATGGCGGATGGAGCTCAGAAAGGCCTGAGCAGGAGACAGAGCGACAGTGTGGTCATGAAGCAAAGGCTTCAATAGGGAAGGGAAGGAGCTGGCACCCTAGGCAGAGGGAAGATGAAGAAAAGGGGGGAAAGAGAGATGAGAATGCCTACGACATGTCCACTGAACAGGGGCAGGAGGTTTTGGCTATAGAGACAGTGTATGTCATCTAATCCAACAGATGCAGTCAAACCAGCTGCAGGGGCCCCAAGCGTTGGGAGTGTGACTTTAGCAGATGGACCTGAGAGCCCCTGATAGCTCTCCAGCCTAGCAGTGATAGATGCAGGTCAATACTTTGGGAAAATGAAACTGCCAGTGGCTCAGAGAAAACACTGGGCAGTGGAGAGACCGGGGACAGAGTTAGGTGAAGAAATGAGTGTGATCAAAGTGAGTTTATGGGGGCCTGATCTACAGCAGAGGATTAAAGCCAGAAAGGAAAGCACAAATGACATCAGATTATATCTATGGGCCAGACAGTGATCTAAGTGATGTAAGTGTTTATGTGTTACACACACACACACATACACACACACACACATAACGTGCATATATAATATATGGAATTCAACAAATAGATGCCATTATTACACCCATTTTCCAGAGGAGGAAACTGGGGCCTAAAGAAGTTCATTTACTTGCCCATCATCGCTCACCTAAAACGTGATGGAGAGCTCTTATTTGCAACCATTATACTAGAAGAGAGGACACGAAGAAGAAAGAAAAGGCAGAGCTTCACCATGATATTCACCAAGAACTATACTTGGCATGTAAAGAGGAGGACAAGTCCAAGTTTATTAAGCTGTTCTTCTCCTAGTCTGGGGGGCAAGAGTCATGGTCCTTTTAAGAATGTGATGAAGAATGGGCCTTCACAGTAGGGGAAAAAAATACACATGCAGAAACAAAATGTCACACACAACTTCAGTAGGTTTGTGAACTCCAAGGAAGTCTTGTCATAAATACACCATGTAAACAATTCAATAATGAACATTTTTATAGTAGAAATTTTATTTCCATTCATAAAATATATCACCAAATAGCTGAAAAAGTTACATATTATTTTAAAACATAGATTTTAAAAATCATATCAGCTTCTCCTTAGCAAAATGATTTTGTTTTATGTATTTACAAGAATATACTGTACTTCAAGTACACAGTTTTCACTCAAGCCAGCCTGAGAAGGCGTTTGGATGTAGGTAGATGCTCCAATAAAGTTAATTATCAGCTCTTCCTGCCTTGTGCAAATCTGATTTTACAAAAGTTCCTTTGAAAAGAAGAGTAAATACAGAGAGCTTCTAGAGAAAAGTCCAGCAAAACAGCAGCAGTCGAGAATACATTTTCTTTCAGTGATGAAGTTAACCACATTTTGGTAATCAAAAACCTGTTGAAGGTGGGTAGGGTTCTGGAGGAAGAGTCCTTAAGACTAAATAGCTTCCCTGGAGTCTTCATCATGATCCTGCAGAGAGGGCAGCCCTGCATCTGTCTCTCTGCGGTAAGGCTGCCTGGTTCGGTAGCCGGAAGGACATTTGGAAACATAGCCATCCATGTTCTGATACATCTGAACATGGGAAAAAGACAGAACACTCATTATCATCCCATTAAGACTTACATGTCATGTGACCATGTTGTAAATTATTGCTTACTTTTACTATGCATACACTTTAAAGGCTATATATCAATTTTCAAAGCAATTTTGGTCCTTTTATTCATGGAGAAATCAAGTCATAGTCATCACAGTCAAATATTTTAGTTCATTATTGCTTCTACTTTTAGATATAAAATCTTCATCTAAAATGAGAAAGACCACAACAAGGACATCTGTCCATTATGCAATTGGGACAGAAGGACTAATTCTTGAGTTCTCACTTGGGAGGTTTAATGACTTCTAAATTTGTTTTACAAAAACAAAAACAGCTCTACATTTTTGTCTGATTATCAAATTAATATACATCCATATAGATAAGTTAAGCAATATAGAACATTCTATAAAAAAACTATATAGAAGAAAAGCTAAAACCATCAGAAGTACCCATCATTATAGATAGCTTGCTATCGCACAAATAGATGCACACACAAATTTGTGTCTGTTGGCTCAGACTGTAGATTCTATTTTAGAACCTTATTTGGAATTACTAATATGCATGTTGTATGTGTGAATTATGATGTTCATACGTTATGTGTGTTACTATTTTAACTGTTTGCTAAATACAAACAGATATCATCTTTCTTTTTTTTTTTTTTTTTACAGAGACAGAGAGAGTCAGAGAGAGGGACATATAGGGACAGACAGACAGGAATGGAGAGAGATGAGAAGAATCAATCATCAGTTTTCCATTGCAACACCTTAGTTGTTCATTAATTGCTTTCTCATATGTGCCTTGACCATGGGCCTTCAGCAGACCAAGTAACCCCTTGTTCAAGCCAGCGATCTTGGGTCCAGCTGGTGAGCTTTGCTCAAACCAGATGAGCCCGCGCTCAAGCTGGCGACCTCGGGGTCTCGAACCTGGGTCCTTCGCATCCCAGTCCGACGCTCTATCCACTGCACCACTGCCTGGTCAGGTTAGATATCATCTTTTTAATGGCAGCCTAGGGTTCTATAATACTGATGTACCATAATTAAGCTTTTGATGGATTGGTTATATAATACAAAGTAAAAAAGTGCACAGGTGCCCTTGTCTGTCTCTGAGAGAAGTTGGGGAAGTGGTCCACAGGAATGCACATTTGAATTATGATACACCACACCTGTGCTGTGCTGCTGAAGGGTTTCCTTATTTCTTCTCCTACCAACAGTGTATGCGAAGGCTTTTCCAGGAACCTTACCTACAGCGGGTAGTAACAATCTCCCATATCCTTAGTCCATTGTCCAGCAACAAGTTTTCTCTCCCTCCCTATCTGCATATGTTTCATGATAAGCAAAGTTAAACAGCTTTTTTCTATATTCAGTGGCCTTTTGCATTTCACTGTGAATAGTCTGCTAACCTCCTTTGCCCTTTTATATCAGGCTGACATGTTTTTTAATTATTTATAAGAACATCTTAGGAAGTAGGGACAGTGCATATTTTAAGTCTGACAGACTCCTCCATTCCCCCACACCTCGTTATTGTCTTTGTTGTTATTATTTGTTTTTGATGATCAGTTATAGCGTTAAATGAATGAACTGTTTCATACTCTGAATTTTTCTTTCTAGAAAACAAAATGTGTATATATATATATATATATGGTCTACCGGAAAGTTCTATCTGTTTTTGGAATAAAACAAAATACAAATTTTTTTTACCGTCAATAAACTTTATTAAATAATATAATTGCCATTATTATTAATGATTTCTTGCCAGCGTGAGGGCAATTTGTATATCCCATTTTTGAAAAATGTTTTATCTTTTGATGCAAAAAAATTGAACCAGTGCTTGTTTGATATCTTCTTCATTTTTGAATTTTTTGCCCTTCAAAAAATTTTGTAAGGACAAAAACAAGTGATAGTCGGAGGGTGCTAAGTCCGGGGAATATAGTGGATGTGACAGACATGCTTCTGTAGCATTTCTTCCTTGTTGAAATTCGTAAAAATTACAGTGGCGTAAATGAACTTTATCAGTAGCCATGGGTACACTATCGCTTCACACATAAGACTAACGTCAATCAACTTTGTTTTAGTTAATTTGCTACGTCAGTATGTATACATTAAGTGATAAAAATAGAGAGGCACACATGCGCCAAATAAACGTGCTTACGTGTCGAAACTTGTTGTGATAGAAATGGACAGAACTTTCCAGTAGACCATATATATATGGTCTTTTGAATTCGGTCTGCAAAATGACAGTACGCCTGTGTCCTTGAGGATGAATGATAACAATACATCTTTTCTGTGAAGTGAACATAGCAGTTGGTTATGACTTATTGGACCTGCTGTATATCTCTGGTACTGAATTTCTAACCAGCTAATGAACACTGTGACAAAAAATACCAATAACACTTAAAATCCAACATCTCCAAACCTAAATTGTCTTTTATCTCCAAACTTTCTCTTCTTCCTGTATTTGCCATTTCACTTAACACACTGCCATTCATCCAGCCCCACAGACTAGAAGTTTTGGAATTACATCATTATGCTGTCTCTACCTCTACAGCCAATCTACACCTACAGTTACTGGGTCTAGTTCTGATTATGTCACATTTAATGTCTTCCTTTCCATCTCTTTAAGTGATTTTAAATGAATTTTTTTAGTGCTTGCTTTGGCAGCAAATATACTAACATTGGAACAGTACAGAGAAGATTAGCATGACCCCTGTGCAAGGATGACATGCAAATTTGTAAAGCGGTCCATAAATATATATATATTTAGAGTAGTACATGAGTATGTTCTCCTTATAAAAACTTTAAACCCTAGGTTTTATAGTGTATTGAGTGTGTTCAGTATAAAGAGGCATATATGATTTATTTTTCTATACTTTTAAAAATGTTTTTTCTATCCATAGTTATGTTCTTACTTTCATTCTGAATGCTATTCATTTGTGCTTTCCTTTTTTTCTTAACTGTGTCTTCATAGTGACATATTTATATATTTTATTAATATACAATATAGACTAGGGCCAGACTGCTGTATTCAAATCTTAAGTCTGGCATGCACTGTTACTTTGAGCAAATGACTTGACCTGTCTGTACCTCAACTTCCTGATCTGCAACAGAGGTGTTATAGAAGGTCCTTTGTAAGATTGGTGTGAGGGTTAAATAAATTATTACAGGTCATATGTTAGTAGAGTATATGGCAAACATTCACAAAATGTTAGCTATTCTATTATTACTATTCTTTGTTCAAAAAGCAACTTTTGGTTTTCCTTATCATCACCTATTATTTGTTTTTGCTGCTGCCCTTTGTTTAATTAATTCTGCCTTTATCTCTATTAATTCCTTCTTTTTGCTTTGTTTATTCCCTTCTTCCTCTTCTTCCTCTTTCTTCTTCATTTTTTTGTTAGTTTCTTAAGTTGAAAATTGTCATTTATTTTAATTTTTTTCTGTTTTGTAATAAATGAATTTAGAGTTATAAATTTGGCCAACTCCCACAGGTTTAAATAAGCAGTGTCCATTTTTATTTCCTTTTCCTTTTTAATCAGACTTGATTTTTAATTTCTGACATATGCCTTTGGGCCTTTTTTGGGTTATTACTGGTAATTTCTCATTTCACTGCATTAAGTTTAGTGAATGTGGCCTGTATGATAATTTTATTTATTTTGAAATTCTCTTTCTTAAGTGGATTTGTTAATTCTTGCCATTTTGTTTTTCTATTGCCATTATTCTCTTTGTTTCTTTCTTCCTCATTTTTTGGATCGATCAGCTTTTCCATAGTGCTTTTTTCCCCTCTATACTGAACCTGAGGTTATATATTTCTATTTTACCAGTAGTTATACTTTCACTTCTCACTCCCATTTTAGCCTTTTGTTTATTTACAGCATGGCCACTTCCAATGCCGAACTTTTGCAAAGTCCCATTAGACCTATTTCTGCCCCCCCTTCTTTTTAGTGAGAGTCAGGGAGGCAGAGAGAGATTCCCACATGTGCCCCAACCAGGATCCACTTGGCAACCCCCGTCTGGGGCTGATGCTCTGCTCATCTGGGGCCACTGCTCCATTGCTCAGAGCTATTTTAGTGCCTGAGGTGAGGCCATGGAGCCATCCTCAGCACCTGGGCCAACTTGATTGAACCATTCAAGCCATGGCTATGGAAGAGGGGTAGGAGAGAGAGAAAGAGAGGTGGGGGAGGGGTAGAGAAGCAGGTGGTCGCTTCTCCTGTGTGCCTTGACCGGGGATTGAACCTGGGACTTCCACACGCTGGGCTGATGCTCTACCACTGATCCAACTGACCAGGGCTCTTCCTGCCCTTTTATTAAAGCATTTTTCCTTGTTTTTTCAAAGCCTCTTCTGTTGTCCAATCTCTACTGCTTGCATCGTCTCAGGAACTGTCCATGGTTTCTGGTCCACAAAGATCTTGCTTTCAAAGGCAATGATGACCTCACTTGTTTTAAAATATAGACATACATGTTTCCTGTCATTTATAGGGCTAGTATGAGAGGAGAAATAATGGGAGCTGAGGCCCCGAGGCCACTGCCCTCTTTTGCTCCAGTGTTCGCTTCACTTCCACTGCTGCCCTCCCTCACCTCTTACCTTACATACTTTCATTCTTTTGCCTTTGCTTTCCCAAATTTACTTTTTTGCTCCCTTTCCTTCCTTCTAGAAATATTTGCTTCTACCTTCCATATGCTAAACTGCATAAACAATGACAAACAGCACAGATGTGGCCTCTAATCTACATTCATTTTCTTATTTAGGGACCAGTTATTGTCTACTGACAATGGGACGTTATCAGATGATGTAAGGATGAGCAGCACACTGTCCCTGCTCTTGTGAATCAAGTCCAGTGATGAGAAAGACAGACCTGTAATGCAAAATTGTCATACAGCATGATCTGCATCTCATACTGAGTCATAGCAAAAGTGTTACAGAGCTTGAAAGAAGTAGCCTGAAATCTGACTGGGGAAGTGAGGGGATCCTTTAGAAAGAAGAGACTATTTGATCTGGCTCATCTTTTATATTAATTATGGTATAATTCGCTAGCACACTATATTATACTGCTCACAAAGATTAGGTGATATTTCAAAATGAATATGAAGCGATAAAATATCCCCTAATTTTTGTGAGCAGTATAGTTTCAGGTGTATGACAAAGTGAGTCAATATTTGTATATATTGTGAAATGATCACCACATAAATGTAGTTAACACCCATCACCACACAGTGATATGGATCTTTAAAATGAATCTTGAAGTATGTTTGTTTGCTCTAAAATCTTCATTGGTTCACCACTGTTTAAATGATGCTTTAGCAGGTTATTCAATGATCTTCCTGCTCTAACTCCATACTATCAGGGTTGGGTTACATCTAAGATTAACCTACATTTTTTCTGTGTTTCCCTCCCTTCTCACTGTTCTCTGAGGGCCATTTTCTTTCCCTAGTCCATGATGAAGCACAAACAGAGAGTCTACTCTATTTGCATGAACTCCAGAAAGGTTATCCCAGGCAAAGTCTGCTGGCCAGGCCTATTTTCCCATCTGACAGACTGGATATGACTGTGCTAAGATGTGCGAAGATGGAGCAGCAGCAGAGGAGGGACAGGGTTTGCTCAGAGCGGGCAGAGCTGCCTGGCTTGGTCATACAGATTACACCTGGCTCGATGGTGCCCAGCCAAGTGGGCAAGTGAGGACTGAACACCCCTGTGCTCTGCTCCCCAGGCATCGAGTCAGGAACTCCTCCTGGTGTACTCATCCGACCCGGAAGGGTGCCTTTTTCTAATTTACCTAAAGAAACTGCCGCTGTTACCAGAGGCTCCTATAGCCTCTGGTAAGAAAAGGAACCTTTCATCACAGATGGTCAGGGAGAGAGGGAGGAATTGGGGGGGGAGCACTGCTTTGATCATGGATACCTTCAGCTGAAGCATCATCTATGGAGAGCTTGCCCTTCCATTCCTGATGGCTCCCTGGACAGAGAAAAGGGGATTTGAACACTCTGTGGGTGTGAGGACATGAAAGGAGAACTGTGCACCAAGGCTGAGGTGGTCTGGACCTAGCCAAGGGGCTCTCACCGCAGTGGACCCTCCCCACCTGGTTACAGTACCTTCACAGTCTTGTTTCCTCCATCCACAATCACTTATTTCCCATTCTTATTCTCAACTTTGACTTCATATTTCTCATTCATCATGGAACACACTACTAACCCTCCATTCCCCAATAGCCAAAATGCTACACATTCTTCCTAGCACAGCTCAGAGACCACGTCTGTACATCTGTACCTAACTCCCCAACAAGTACAAATCACTAGACCCTTTTTCTTTACTCCAACAGTTCATTTCTTGTTTCTTTCTATAACTCCTCTTTCAGTTTAGTTCATAGTGTTATTAACTGTTTGTAGGCCATCTGTTCAATAGCCTATAGTCCTTTAGGGGTCTTCTATGTCCCCTAACCTTTTTGACCTAGTTTCCTCATAGTAACTTAGTTTCTATATGTAATTTTTAAGAAATAATAGTAGAGAAGATACCATTTACAAAGGCCTCTAGAGAGAGTACAGAATTGAACACTTAATCATTTCAAAACAAGACTCTCCATATAAAAAAATCAGATTTGTATTTAATTAACATTTATTGAGTAACTACTAAGTGCCTGTTACGTGTTATGTCTTTTCACATAAGTCATCTTAGTTACTCCTTACAAATCCATGAAGTAAGGTTTGTTAATGCCATATTTCAGATAAGGAAACAGACCCCAGAAAAGTTTAAGTGACTTAAATCACATAAGCTGACAGTGGAGCTAAGATTTTTTTTTTTAATTTAATTAATTAATTAATTAATTTATTTATTTATTGTATTTTTCTGAAGCTGGAAACCGGGAGAGACAGTCAGATAGACTCCCGCATGCGCCCGACTAGAATCCAACCGGCATGCCCACCAGGGCTGATGCTCTGCCCACCAGAGGGCGATGCTCTGCCCTTCCGGGGCATCGCTCTGCTGCGACCAGAGCCACTCTAGCGCCTGGGGCAGAGGCCAAGGAGCCATCCCCAGCGCCCGGGCCATCTTTGCTCCAATGGAGCCTTGGCTGCGGGAGGGGAAGAGAGAGACAGAGAGGAAGGAGGGGGGGGGTGTGGAGAAGCAAATGGGCGCTTCTCCTATGTACCCTGGCCGGGAATCGAACCTGGGTCCCCCTCACGCCAGGCCTATGCTCTACCACTGAGCCAACCGGCCAGGGTCTAATTTTATTTTTTTAATGGGGCGACATCAATAAATCAGGATACATATATTCAAAGATAACAAGTCCAGGTTATCTTGTCTTTCAATTATGTTGCATACCCATCACCCAAAGTCAGATTGTCCTCTGTCACCTTCTATCTAGTTTTCTTTGTGCCCCTCCCCTTCCCCCTTTCCCTCTCCCTTTTCCCCCTCCCCCCGTAACCACCACACTCTTATCAATGTCTCTTAGTTTCACTTTTATGTCCCACCTACATATGGAATAATGCAGTTCCTGTTTTTTTCTGATTTACTTATTTCACTTCGTATAATGTTATCAAGATCCCACCATTTTGCTGTAAATGATCTGATGTCATCATTTCTTATGGCTGAGTAGTATTCCATAGTGTATATGTGCCACATCTTCTTTATCCAGTCATCTATTGACGGGCTTTTTGGTTGTTTCCATGTCCTGGCCACTGTGAACAATGCTGCAATGAACATGGGGCTGCATGTGTCTTTACGTATCAATGTTTCTGAGTTTTGGGGGTATATACCCAGTAGAGGGATTGCTGGGTCCTAAGGTAGTTCTATTTTCAGTTTTTTGAGGAACCACCATACTTTCTTCCATAATGGTTGTACTACTTTACATTCCCACCAACAGTGTATGAGGGTTCCTTTTTCTCCACAGCCTCTCCAACATTTGCTATTACATGTCTTGTTAATAATAGCTAATCTAACAGGTGTGAGGTGGTATCTCATTGCAGTTTTGATTTGCATTTCCCTAATAGCTAATGAAGATGAGCATCTTTTCATATATCTGTTGGCCATTTGTACTTCCTCCTGGGAGAAGTGTCTGTCATGTCCTCTTCCCATTTTTTAATTGGATTGTTTGTTTGTTGTTGAGTTTTATGAGTTCTTTGTATATTTTGGATATTAGGCCCTTATCTGAGCTGTTGTTTGAAAATATCATTTCCCATTTAGTTGGCTTTCTGTTTATTTTGTTATCAGTTTCTCTTGCTGAGCAAAAACTTCTTAGTCTGATGTAGTCCCATTCATTAATTTTTGCCTTCACTTCTCTTGCCATTGGAGTCAAATTCATAAAATGCTCTAGAAGGGGGGAGGAGCAGGAAGCATCAACTCTCATACATGCCTTGACCAGGCAAGCCCAGGGTTTCAAACCGGCAACCTCAGCATTCCAGGTTGATGCTTTATCCACTGTGCCACCACAGGTCAGGCTGGAGCTAAGATTTCAACGTAGGCACAGGGAGTGCAAGGTGCCATCTTTTGTTCACTTCCCCAAGGGGATGGCTCCTTTTGCTACCCCACATGGTACCGATGATGGGAGGAGTCATCGAAGTAATTCCATGTTCCCAAAGTTTAAGGATCATCTAGCTTACAACCCATTTTACCAGAGAGAAAACTAAGGCCCAGAGAAATAAGCTGACATGCCATGGTCCACACAGCTCTGAGGAGGCAGAGCAGGGGAGCTGGTATTAGAGTCTCATGACTCTAGGTCAGTGTTCTTTACACCCTACTACACACATGATTGCATGTACAAAGCTTCCTGTTGAATTAGGAAAGGCAGGTCAGGGATTATATTTTACTTAGTTGTCTCTACACCAGACAGTTAAAAGCATTTCTTAATCAATTGGCTAAAATCTTCAGGAAAAGCTTTTGCCTCCCCCCTAAAACCACTTATCAATAAGTATGTCTCACCCATACTATTTTTTCTTCTTTTTTTAAGTTAAATTTAATTTTTTTAATAAAAGTGTTCAATTCCAGTGGACATACAACATTATATTAGTTTCAGGTGTATCACCCACACAACTTTTGAAGGGCAACCAGGACAGATTGGAGTGAGGAAGACAACCTGGTGCCTTTGTTTTTTAGGAAACCAGCAACAAGTGTTCTCACTGCCTTCTTTCTAGTCCTGCTCAAGCAAGGGCGGGCTGACACTTACCGCTTCCTCTGCGTCTGCCAGCTGACATCTCAAATATGAAGTCAGGTTGGGGAAGGACGGCCGTTTCCTTGAGTCAAAAGCCCAGCAGGATTGCATTATTAAGTATCTGTAGAAGCAACAGAACAAGGAGCAAGGTGCAGAAATCTGAACAGAGAAAAGGGAATCCTTTTCCACATAATGAAGCACCATTGAGTGCCAGACAGCCACTTATTTATGGCATGTTTGTTGCAGGGCAAGTACTTGGCTAGATTTTGAACTCATCTCAGAAAGGACAGATTCAATGGTGGACAGGAATGCATTTTAAAAAATACACTGTGTCCTGACCAGTGGTGGCACAGTGGACAGAGTGTCAACCTGGGATGCTTAAGGTTCCAGGTTTGAAACCCCAAGTTCCTGGCTTGAGCATGGGCTCATCTCATGCTGGAGTGCAGGCTTGCCAAATCAATTGTGGGTCGCTGGCTTGAGGGGGGGTCATCGACATGACCATGGTCGCTGGCTTGAGCAAGGGGTCACTGACTTAGCTTGAGCCTTCCAAATAGCACATATGAGAAGCAATGAAAAAATAACTGAAGTGATGCAACTACGAGTTGATGCTTCTCATCTCTCTTCTCTGTCTGTCTGTCTCTTTCTTTCTATTTCTCAAAAAACAAACAAACAACAACAATGTGGACCAGAAGTCAGGAGATTGAGCCTTAGCACGTTTATAGATCCCTCAAGCAAAGGAATTGAAACCCAGAAGTAAGCACCTTTGGGCAGGAAAGGTTCAGTTTTGTTCAGAACCCCCCTCCCCCCAAACACAAAGGAGTTTTCTTTTTTAAGGAGGAATCATATGAGCTTTGCATTAAGGAGTTTTATTTTCTTTTCCTGGATTGGAAACTAGACAGATCGTACATTTCTGATTTTAGCCACTGTGCCGTCTGTGTGCACTTACATTTCTTCTGTAGCATAAAATGGCTGGTCCATTTTAAACCCACTCTGGATGAGTTTGTAGAAGCTAGCATCAACCGAAATGCCAGGGTAAGGATTGACACCTGAGGAAAACATTGGAGAGTATAAGCATTTATTCATTCTGCATTTGTTTACTCATTCATTCATTTCACAGACATGTATGCGGATCTCCTGTGGGCGAGACAGTGAGCTGTTCCAGCGGCTACAAGGTGAAGCCACCGTTCCTGCTGTCAAGCAGCTACAGCCTGAAGACAAAACTGTTGACACCAGCAAATAAAACATCAAGTGGCACCTGTCACACCAGAGATAAGACTCTGTGGTTCTGGGCACATTAGAGGTGGCATTTCATCTACTCTTTGATTTGGGAGCTGGGGAGGAGCACAGAGGAACAGACCATCCAGAAGCCCAGAACCCAGAGAGTGTAGCAAATGACAAAACTTACCAAGTGAGAATATCTCCCAGAGTAATATTCCGTAGGACCAGATATCACTCTTGATTGTGTAAATTCCTTCAAATAAGCTTTCAGGAGCCATCCACTTCACAGGCAGGCGGGCCTGTGTAAAACCCAAGAGATCAAAGGTAAGTTTTCCATGGACAAATATTACCTCTTGTCTCTCCTATGCTAGATGATACATTTTATCTTCCTAAGGCCCTCAATGCTTACTTGAAAAAATCTATTCCTGGCACAGGAGTGTTTCATTTCAAATTAACATTGTAACATTCTAACATTGTAGCCTTAAAAACAAAACAAACAAATAAACAAAAACACAAAGAAACCACCCATACTTCTTTTTATTTTTCACCCAAACTTCTTTAAAACTAATCTTGAACAAAAACTTGTGCTTGCATTGGGAAGTTTAAAAGAGGACACTTTCCATTCAGAGGTTGGCAGTCAGTTGCCCAGAAGTGAGTGGATTCTAGTGAACTGGTGCATTATTTTGTTAAAGCATTTATTGGAAGAATGCTTCTTGAAAATGCTCTCCACAAGAATGTGGTAAAGGGAGCACATGTCATCACTTCCAGAAATGATAGCTGTGGCTTTAATACTTTCCAGTAGCATGCAACGGGGGTTTTGAATAAGTACCACTTCAGATAAGAGTCAAGACAGGGACCAAGGGCATTGTGTACTAGTTTCTTTTACATGGGTTGGGGAGACCCTCACAGTGTAAGTTTATTCTGCCAAGTAAAATCAAAGCTTGAGATACAAAGCCTATCTTAAATCCTCCACAAGCTGGTGAGCTGATAGAATCAAGCAGGCTAGTCTGGCTAATTTGATCAATTATGGTTGCAAATGTGATTGAGCTCCTCACCTAAGAGAGCACCAGCCAGCAGGGCAAAAACTGCAGAGCCATAGATAAGCATTCATCATATTTGTGACTTCAGCTACCATGAACACAGATCTACAATCAGTTGATTATTTGAGTCTATTAGGAATACAGCTGAATTTGATTTTTAACATTTATTGGATGCTCTCATGCAGGTGTTTTTGGTTCATTCTCTCAACGACATTGAGGTCAGTGCATAATCCTCATGAGAAGCACTGTACAACCACGGTTACACAGAGACTTGGGCTCAGATCATTTATATCCTAATCCATGGGCTGTGTAATCACAGGCAAGTTACATATCCGTGCCTCAGTTTCCACACCCACTAATGGGTACTTTGGTACTAACTGAATTAATATAGGCAAGGCACCTAGAACAGTGCTATGCACACAGTGAACATAACATCAGCATTTGTTGTTGTTATTTTACAAGTAGGGACAATAAAGCAGCTAGAAACCCCTACAATGAAGAGCCAAAAAGAAGACTAGGGGCTTGAATCCAGGTGTCGTACTTCTTAACAACCACATTCTTTCAACTACACAATGTTATCATCTAGTATTTCTAATGGTTCTCTTGTAAATAGTACACTTGTCCTGTTTTTTTAAACAAATAGATTTAGTCATATTTCAGGTTTCCTTGTGTAACAGTAATAGGATGACAAATATTCATTAATTTTTAATTTAAATACTGTGCCTTTAAAATTTTATGTATAATATTTCATTTACATGTTGCATTTTAAGTGTTTTATGGTAATTATGAGCTATGTCCATTATTGAAAACATACCCAAAGTCACTTTATAGGTAAGGGGACTGAAATAAATACAAGTAGTGAGATCTGTTTCTAAGGGTGGCTGGCACTCAAAGGACCCTAACTGACCTATTGTAATTAGCCCAAGGATAGATGCTTTGCTGTTTTGCTCAACTTTTATTACAGACGGAATGTTCCCTGAAACTGCAGAAAACCTGTCAAACAGAAGAAAGCAAACTGCTGTGAGGATGCTTGTTTGGATGCTAACCAGTACACTGCTGTGAGAGTAGATATTCACCCTGACAATGACAAAATACAAGAATGGTACAAAAACACGTAAGAAAGAGCAGGCTCACGTTGCCCCTGATGACATAGTTGGAATCACTCATAATATCTCGAGCCAATCCAAAATCACATATCTTCACCACTTTCCCACGTGTGACCAGCACGTTCCTGGCTGCCAGGTCTCTGTGGATGCACTGTAAGGAAGGACATTAGAGTGCTATTTGTTACGGTGTAGAGTCTTACAGTGTGCAACCTTCCTTCTGGCTTTGAGTTCAATAAGAATAACAGATGACGGACTGGATAGTTCATGCAGTGTCTTATCCGTGCTGGGCCATGGGGGTAACCAAGTCAGTCAGTAACCCCAGGGCCCAGGTCACCAGTTCCCAGGGTTGCAGATATTGTGCCACCTATTCAACATTCCCAAAGGTCAACGGGGCTGGTTCTTAGGAAGGAGAACAAACTAAACCAGTGTCTATCTTCTTATAAACAAGAGACCCAACAGGATCCTCTGCTGAGCTACCCAAGGGACTTGTAGAGGCTGTCTTCCAGCACTCTTATTGTGCGAGTGGGGAAAAAATAATCTCTTTCCTGACTGGAAAATAGCTTTGGTAATAAAATGGAGTAACCTCAAAGAAAATATTCAGAAAAAACTAAAAATAAATTTGGGAAGGGTGACTACAGTGGAATTAGAAGGAATCCCTGAATTGAAACATGATGTGACATCATTAATATAAGTGGTGTCAAGAAAATTAACTCTAGGCCCTGTCTGGGTAGTTCAGTTGGTGAGAGTGTCATCCCGATATGCCAAAGTTGCAGGTTTGATCCCCAGTCACGGTATGTACAAAAATCAACCAATGAACGCATAAATAAGTGAAACAATGAATCAGTGTTTCTCTCTCTGTTCCCCTCTCCTGTCCTTTCTCTCTAAAAATCAATAAAATTTTTAAAAATTTTTAAAAAGAAAATTAACTCTAAGAAGGAAGATTTAACAAGGGAACTAGTAGTAGCAAAGATCCAAAGGTCTGTCTTCAATGCTTAAAAAATAAAAGCAAAAACCATAATGACTGAAATTCTAATAGCGCGCCTTCCTCCCTGTCCAGGTGTCTGGGAGTGCTGTTGGCTTGCAGGCTCCACTGACCTTTCCCCCTCTTCCCCACCAGGCCCCTGTAGCCCACTGCCCGCCTCCCAGCCGGTTGCCCAGCTGCTCTGGCCAAGCCCAGCAATGACCTGCATAGTGCCAGTCCAGGCAAGATCTGGCCTTTTGGTTCTATCTGGTACTGCTGGCCAGCCCTTCTCCTTCAGGTCCTTCCTCTGTGAGCTCTGCAGGCCACACACCCCTGTTTTCCTCCTACTGCTCTGACGGTTCCACCTCCTCCCCAGAGCCACTTCATCCAAAGTCAACAATGCAACTACCACCACCCAAATCTCTAGTTCCAGCCCAAACAGTTCCCTTGAGCTTCAGATAGGCACAGCCAAGTATTTACTGGACTAAGCCTATATTTTTGCCCAGCGAATCTCACATTCAACATGTTTAACTGATGACCTTTCTCAACAAACTTCCTCCTGATTCTGTACTCCTGACCTCATCCAATGTTACCTGCTGGTTTTCCTTTGGACACACTTTCTATACCACCTCCCCTCCCCCTGTCTGACATGTCTGTCCCTCCCCTAGGTTCCCAGATCTTACTGGAACACAATACTCATCATACTACAGAATAATCACTGACTTGAGTGTCTACTTGCCTCTTCCTCCCCTTAGAATGACGAGCTCTTATCTATCTATACCTGAGCGCTGAGCACAGTGCTTCACACTAGCCAGTGTTCAAGTCATGTCTGAGGGAGTCACAGAGCCGACAGAGGCACAGGCGGAGCAACCCGAGAGGGGGGGAAAACAGCACCACATGATTCAGGGGGAGGCCTACAGGGAAATGAGGGGAGAGGACCTTTCTTTTCTTTTCTTTTTTAATGTTTATTTATTGATTTTAGCAAGAGAGGAAGGGAAAGAGAAAGAGAGACAGAAACATGGATATGGTCCTGCACATGCCCTGACCGGGGATCGAACTGGCAACTCTACACTTCAGGACAATGTTCCAACCAACTGAGCCATCTGGCCAGGGCAGCACTCAGTATTTTCTTAACGAGAGGCAGCCAACCAAGCTGGATGATCCAGGTGAACCACCCTCCACGGTCTACAAAGATCCCTATAAAAGTAGTATTGTAGACATGCAGGCGAACTATTCGGATAAAGAAACTCTGACAAGCAGGTAGGAAGATGAAGAGAAGAATGTGCCTCAGAGAAGAAAGGTGGGAAAATACTACCAGATAGTAATTTTTTAAAAAACTTTTGAACAAGGATGCCCAAATTTGGAAAAGAAGAGCAAAGAAGATAACAGGAACTTTTAATATCACTGAAGGGAAAAAATTCCTAGCACTTCTAATTGGGACTGTGCTAAATACAGGGTGGGCAGCAGTAGGGTGACAGTTGTGAGTATGTGAAAGAGTTAATAAAGCTTTTGTAATAATCATAACCTACAGTTCCTTTTCCATACAAACAACTGTAAATCTACTTTTGCCTACTCCTGTATACAGATTAGTTTGGAGAAAATTGACTTTTTCTTTTAAACATGAGTGCTGTCCTATAAACATAGAAGACCTCATTTATTTGGGTCTGGTTTTCTGCCCTTTAACAAAGTTTCACAGGCTTCAGGTAAAAATGTTTCTTGTTATGCTTATCTCAAGATGTTTTGTAGGTTTAGTTGTTATTATGAATATAATTTTTTCCAGCCTTTAAAGATATTGATTTATTTCTTGTTAATCTTTTAAAAAGTAAGATGTAACTGACATGTAACATTAAATTAGGGACTTCTTTTTCCTTTCTTTTAGAGAGGGGAGAAAAAGAGGGGCGGGAGCAACACGAAGAATCAACTCCCATATGTGCCTTGACCAGGCAAGCTCAGGGTTTCGATCCAGCGACCTCACATTCCAGGTCGACACTTAATCCACTGCGCCACCACAGGTCAGGCTAGGGACTAATTTTTTAAAGGAAAATTACACAGTTGAAATGACTCTTTCCAAATTCCAGGAGAAAGAAATAGAGGAGGCGAGGGGAGGGAAGTGGAGGAGAAGAAGTGAAAAAGGAAGAGTACAAAAGACTCAGAAAAGAGAGGAGGGAAAAGTTTGGAAAGTGAAGAGATGATAATGGAAGGCCAGTAAATGAGGCCAAAAAGGACTTGACTCTGCTGGTAAGCAGGAGAATGAAATGTCAGAGACAGTATAGAAAGAACACAAAACTGAGGCAGACAGTGGTTGGAAGTGGGTTCCAGGACCTTCTCTTCCCAGCCCTGGAAGATCCGGGATTAGCAGCAGAGGAGATGGTGCCAGCCCCCAGGGTTGCTGGCACATCTCAGGACATCACAAAACAGACAAAGGCGCCCAGGATGACTGCGCTGGCAAGCAGGGAACTCTGTGTTTGAGCCTCCACTCACCCCCTGCGTCAAATGCCCATGTGTAAAATACAGCCTGACAACCTGAACCATCTAAGGAAGAACCAACGTTGCTACACCTAGTTGTGAGGAGGGATTTCTGAGGACCCCCTGTCTAGACGTGTCAGGGTAGCCCAGGAGGGCTATAACAAAACTATCCAATAAGGGTTCCAGAGCCTTTATACTATCATTAGCCCAGAGCCAGGTAACATTCTAGGTGACTCCAACAGTGGACAAGGCTGGGAAAGATAGACTAAGGGATATAAGTTAAAATAAACAAGAGAAAAAAAAAAAAGCACTTTTCTTTTTCAGAATTATCTCTTGCTATTGTGTTGTTCATGTATTCCTTAAGGAGCTTACCGATTTAGATTCCAGAAATTCCATTCCTTTGGCAACTTGATAAGCGAAACAAAGAAGATCTTCAAATGTAAGCACATTCAAGTCCTCTTCTTCCTCCAGCCTTTTTTGGTTTTCATATTCAATTTCATCTGTAAAATAAAACTGGTCCTCATTTTTGCCAAAACCTCTAAGAAGTTGCCTATTAAATCTCTACAGGGAAGTGATTAAAGCCACAGAGAAGTGAGGTGCCAGGCCATGCAAGTGCAGCCCTAAGTCATTGTCCTGGAAGCTCTTGGGCTGGCTACGTTGAGGACAGTGCAGCAGCCTAGGAAGTTACCTACAGATTCTTTTTGCTTAGAGAGTTAAATTAACTCCCTAGCTGCTCTGGTGATAGACGGCCTCTGGGTCAGCCAGGAGTCTCAGATGCTCCTCTTTTGCACTAGCCTAGTTTTGTCACATCAGGAAAATAATTCACACCAACCTCACACATTTTAGGCACCATATTGCACACTTAATTTTCTTCCATTTAATCCTTCTAGTAGTCTTATAAGGTAGTATCATTAAGCCAATTTTACCAATGAGAAAATTGTGACTCGGATGGTTAAGTAATTTATCGAAAGACATCCAGCCAGAAAGCAAAGGAACCAGCGAGAGGTTAGCCCAACTTCTGTCTGACTCCAGAACCCAGCAGCATCTTTTCCACTCACCAGGGTAGCACTGGCTCTAATTCACTTATGACTTTAAAAGGAATAATCTGACAAATAAAACAGCCTTGAGTGGTTATTAGTTAAACATTGGCATATGGCCTGGCCTGTGGTGGTGCAGTAGATCTTTATCCACTTTATGCTGAGGTCACCAGTTCGAAACCCTGGGCTTGCCTAGTCAAGGCACATACAACATGCAATCAATGAACAACTAAAATGAAACAACTATGAGTTGATACTTCTTACTTCCCCTTCCTCCTTTCTTTATAATAATGAATAAAATCTTAAAATAAATTGACATATGATTCACAATACAGGAGGTCCTCAGGTTATGACACAGTTTCGTTCCTACGACAGTGATGTGACCTGAATTTTGTTGTAAGTCGAAACACACCCTAGCCTAACACAAACGGAACACTTGCGCTTTTAACAGTCCAAAATGGTGTAGGTAAGCGTTCTGGAGACGCCAACTCCCTCACTCAAATCTGTGTTACTGTGTATTCTCCCACTGCGTGCAACCAAACTAGTTCGCCCACGTAGTCCATAAGTATGACTTAATGGCTTAAACAAAAACACTCACATCTCAATTTTTTAAAGTTTTTATGGGAGTGAGTGTCATAAACTCAAAATGTCATATGTAGAGACTGTCGTAACCCTAGGACCCCATACATAAACTTGGTTTTTAACTACTTTTAAAGCAAATATGCATTCATAAGTCTATAAACAGTAGCAAAGTGAAACATGCTTTTCCATTTACACATTTTTAAAAAATAGCTAGCACAAACTCTTGTATCTGTTTCTATTTTTCAGTGCTACTAATTGGAATATAATATTACCTTTGGGTTGAAATGAATTTCCATTGAACCCTGAGATATTATCCGAGTCCTGGTGTATTTGAACTTCTTGTGAACCAGGCATACTATTTAAAAAAAATTTTATTTCATTATTTATGTTCTTCTGAGTAGACATTTTCATTTAAAAAGATACAATTCATCAAATAAATGAATTCCAATTACAAATGGGCTTTTAAATTAAAGGCACAGCATCAACGTGTTCATTTTTTCAGGAATTAAAAACATCTGTGTAATTGAGCCAGTCTAGGGGGATAGTGTGCCTGGTATCCATATGGAGTCTTACTGTTCAAAGATGACTTCACTCAGTCCTTACCACAAATCTATCAGCTGGGTGTCAAAGTTACATTTTATAAAAGAAAATGCAGGCTTGGCGAGAAGAATGGCATTGGCTGAAAAACCATGGCACTAGTAAAGAGTGCACTGCACCTCCACTTCTGTCTCCCAACACAGTGGCCTTTCCCTGCAGCTGCTCGAGGGGCGCCAGCCTTCCGCAGGGACCTCTGCATATTCCACCATCCTCCTTTCTTCTTCTTTTTCTTTTTAAACGTTTTTTTTTTTAATATTTTTTATTTATTGATTTTTTAGAGAGAGAGGAGTGAGAGAGAGAGACAGAGAGAGAGAGAGAAGGGGGAGGAGCAGGAATCATCAACTCCCATATGTGCCTTGACCAGGCAATACCAAGGGTTTCGGACTGGCGACCTCAGTGTTCCAGGTCGACGCTTATTCCGACTGTGCCACCACAGGTCAGGCTCTCCTTTCTTCTAAGGGACCTTTGCAAAGCTTATTTCTTTTACTTGTGAAATTAATAAATAGTAATAATACAATGTATTTTACAATATATAATATAGAACTCTTCACTGATGAACTTGGTATATATTATATATTAACAATGATTCCATTCATTCCAATATACAAGTTTACCCCAATTTACAGTTTCTACATCTTTGGGAAATGACTTAAGGCCACAGATATTCTCAAAGTAACTGCTGCAGTATATTTCATAGCCCAGTGACAGGACCAAGGTTGCTGAGGTACCAGCCTTGGTTTTCACTAACCACTGTTCACACACATTTGACTTATTAGGAAAGACTCTCTGTTCTCAAATACAGATGACATCAGAATTGTCTCAGTATTAGAATGTGAACTAAGATATGAGTATAAAAGGGTAGACTAGTGTGACAGGTATACATTGGTAAGGGGCAACTGCACAAAGACGGGTACGGGGACCTCCGTGGGGCCTTACAAGTTTAGATGCTGAGTCTGTCTCATACCTTAGAAGGTCAAAGGCCTGCACTAGAACTTATGCTAAGAAATTAAAGCTGGATCTCAAATGCACCTTTCAAAAGACCCCCAGTAAATGTAAAAGCCTCTGATAGATGTGCCTTTAGGATAAGGAAAACAGGAAAGTACTATGGGTCGAGGAACGATTCTATCAGAATGTCCGTGCACTCATTCAGAGAAAGGTGTTATAGAGCTACAATGTTCAAGTAATTAGCAAGAAATTTCCAAAGATAAGGATGAGCATCCCACCAGAACAAAAATCTGTCAGGCCTGACCTGTGGTGGCGCAGTGGGATAAAGCGTTGACCTGGAAGTGCTGAGGTCGCTGGTTCGAAACTCTGGGCTTGCCTGGTCAAGGCACATATGGGAGTTGATGCTTCTAGCTCCTCACCCCCTTCTCTCTCTCTGTCTCTCCTCTCCCTCCCTCTCTCTCTCTCTCTCTCTCTCTCTCTCTCTCTCTCTCTCTGTCTCTCCCTCTCCTCTCTAAAAAAAAAAAAAAAAAAAATCTGTCAGGGCAAACCTGACCAGGCAATGGCGCAGTGGATAAAGCGTCAGACTGGGATGCAGAGGACCCAGGTTCGAGACCCTAGGGTCACTGGCTTTAGTGTGGGCTCATCTGGTTTGAGCAAGGCTCACCAGCTTGAGCCCAAGGTCGCTGGCTTGAGTGGGGGGGTCACTCAGTCTGCTGTAGCCCCCCTGTCAGGACACATGTGAGAAGCAGTCAATGAACAACTAAGGTGCCTCAACGAAGAACTGATTCTTCTCATCTCTCTCCCGTTCTGTCTGTCTGTCCCTCTCTCTGTCTCTCTCTGTCTGTGTCACCAAAAATAAATAAATGAATGAACGAATAAATAAAATTAAAAAAAATCTGTCAGGGCAAGAGCCACTCAGGATTCTCATGGATGGAGGAATGTACAATGCAGAGCACAGAGACAAATGTTCCCACAAGTTCATTCTGTCCCTATCATATTATGTCAATAGGATTTATCCTATTTTTTAAAATCCAATTTATAAGTTTAGAGCTCTTTTGTGCAATACTCCCAGAACCTCTGTGAACATGTCCAGGACTTTGGAAGAAGTTTGGTTACCAAAACCTACATGTTAACCAGGAATCCTGAAGGATTGAATAATATACCTTTCCCCAAACTAAATACGTGTGTAGGGTGTGATTTAGGCACAGGTAGACAGAGATTGGCTCAGCTACAGAGCCTGTAGTGTAGGCAGGTTCCTGTTGTTCCAAATCAGCAGGGCAATAATAGCAAAGATAAGCGACTTTTCTAGGTCTCAGAACCCACAGACTCCACAATGCTGACGTATGATCTTTAGAAGTTGGCCAGAGTGTGTATTGTGGGAGGTGTCTAGCCATCAGACTTTGATGTCTTGATGCATCACCTTGACTTATTCTCTTACCTGGAATTTGGATGTGATTGGAAAGTGGGATAAAAACTAAAATTGTGTTCCTTGAAAATCTCCGTCCATGTCCTATGAAATTTTTCTCTTTTACTTCTTAGATAGTTGAGAAGATCACCATAGCAACAATATTCAAAAATCAAGTAAGTTGGCCCTGAAATAATGACAGTTTTAGTTACAGGTAGATGAATACCAAGTCATTTTCTTCATATCTATCTAAAATGAAACATATTACACACTATGAGAGCTCACTTCTCCCCTGACTTTGAGACAGTACAACTTTTTCTGAGCCTACCTCTTCTCATACTTTAAATTCGATTTCAGCTTTTTTTTCAAACTCCTATTGCCTTCTACTTTGGCCCTTGTACATGTGGCCTCACCAATAACCACTGTGCACTTAGATTCTCCACTTTGCAATTGGAAATACTATGCCAGCTGCATGATGGGCACTTGATAAATACCGTATTTCCCACATATAAGACACTCCTATGTATAAGATGCTCCCATGTATAAGATGCATCTTAATTTTGAGGCCCAAAATTTGAAATAAAATGTATTACATAAAGTTATTGCACTCAAGTTTTATTCATTATAAATTTCATACCATTCCTCATCACTGTCAAAACTCCTGTCCATTAGCTTGTCCTCATCTGTGTCTGATGACGAAACACTGTCTTTAACAATGAGTACAAAAACAAGCACAAAAAAGTGGGAAATGCAAGTAAAAAATCTACAACCACTGTATAAGATGCAACCAGTTTTTAGACCCTAAATTTTTTGAACTATGATGCGTCTTATGGGGAAATACGGTATACACTGACTTGTGGTTTGCCTGAGAAGGAAGATACATCCCTCATGTCTTGTTTGCTCTTCCATTAGTTCCAGTCCCAGGCCAGCTATCCCAGAAAGAATGACCTTGGGGCACATTATTCAGGTATTTCTAGGCAGAAGTGAAAGAATCAGAGTGTATGTTCCATTAAATCCTAGCAAATAAAGTCTAAAGTCCCGCCCTCCCTGAGCTTCTCTGAAGCAGCACACGGGGCAGCGGCCATGCTCAGCAGCCCTTCACAGCTGGTGAGAAGGTGGAGAGAGAACCCATGGAATGTACTTGACATGTGGTGACTGGTTTTAAGTAGGTTAAAACCATGGGGTGCCCTCTACACTGGCTCATCTGCTTACCGCACACTCATGTCTAACTCCACTTGGGTTTGAGGACCCACACTGTCACTGAGAGAGGAGGAAACACATGAGAACAAATGTTCTCCTCATCCTCAGGCTGCACTATGTTTGATTAGGAGTTTCCAGTGGGAATTGGTTACCTGACTGTGTGCATGCCCCCAGCAGGTTCACAATGTTCTCATGGTTCCCCAGGTGAGTCATCATTTTGAGTTCAGACAGGAGAGCTTCTCTTTCAGAGCTGTCTGCCTTTTCTGTCCATGGAAGAGTATAAATGGAAGACCAAAGTAAAATGGGAGTTTTAGGTCATTTAATAAATTAACTTTCCTCAGTTCAGAGGAGATTTGCATAAAAATTTTAAAAATACACTGCCTGAATTTTGAATAATATTCTGTGTTTTAAGACAAAATTTCAAAGCTTATAATAGCATAAAAGTTGAGCCTAATAATGTGCCTTTTCATCAGATGTTCCTCTACCAAAATAGGAATTTATAATATTGACCCTCAAAATGCAAAATAGAACAAAACAAAACAATATAACAATAGCTTTTCCTCCACAGAAGTTAATACACATACTGAAGGGAAAAACATATATACATATATTTTTCCAACAGTTGAATTTGTTGAATTCACAGAGAAACAAGACAGAAATGTCAGTAAGGGGAGCTGTTATAGCTTGTTGGCCCTCAGGTCTACAGCCTTAAATTTGTAAGTGGGTTGAATGGTAGGGCTGTCAAAAGGATCAACACCCACTAACCAAGTTCTCAAGAGACTCATTAATTGATAATGAAAAATATAACTGATGAGTAGGCTACAATGTATCCACTGGCCTATGCATTCTCTCTCTGGAGAAAAGTCTGAATAGGTTGGCAAATTGTACTCATCATCTTGCTCAGAAGCATAGCATGAGGGTAGTTATTGAGGAACTCAGAAGTCTTGTGTCACTAAGGCTGATGCGCCAGCCAGTCAGGGCACCCTTACCCAAGTGGATGCTGAAGCCCTACAGGCAATGGCAAAATCTTTGAACTTCCCTTTCTAGGCATCAGGCACCCACTCCTCTATTAACTTATTATTCCTTACAAACATAGTAACTTTTCTTTACATTCAATAAAGATTTAATTAGATATTTCCAGGTCTCTTTATTTTGTCCGAGAAGATATCTCAGCCTTAATGATGGCTTTTCCAGAGCCTTGATGCCATCAGGGGTATCTTATTTCCAACATCTTAGCTTGGGCATGAGATCCTCCACTTGTGCATTGTGACCACCAGCACCTCATGTCTTCTGCTGCTTCATGTTTTATAGGTACTCATAGTTCTCAATTGTCCATGTCTTATTTCTCATAACCAATATAATACACTTTATAGTGTGCTTAACTTTCTCAAAGCACTTTTAGGTACCATTACCTGACATTCATTCACTCATTCATTGAACAAGTGTTTACTGAATGCCTACTCTGTATGAAGCAATATGTCAAGCATTGGTGGAATAAATGACAGACAAGACATGGCCCCTGCCTTCCTGGAGCCTACAGTCTCCTGGAAAAGGGAGGCGTGAATGAACAAATACAACATAGTGTGATAAATGCAATGTGGCAAATGAATTAAGAGAGTTGTGGGGTCACACCAGAGGGGACACCTAACCTAGCTTTCAGAGGGGTGGGAAAGGGGACACTAAATGTCTGTGTTGAGACCTGAGGAAAATAGGAATTAACCAGGTGAATGCACAGTGAGGAGGTGGAGAGAAGAATGCCTTATGTTGAAGGAGCAGAATGAGCGAAGACCAAGGAAAAAGAGACCATAGCAAACAGATGCAGACCATGCCCTCATGAGGCTTACAGGCTAACATGGCAAATAAGACACTAATTGAGTAATTAAACAGAGATAGAACTACATATTATGATAAATTTTATGGAGGGAAAATCTACAAAGAGCTAAGACAGTTTCCAGCAAGGAACTTACCTCGTCTTTGGTGTGAGAGAAAGTTTCCCTGAGGAAGTGATATTCAAGCTGAGATCTGAAGGAGGGGTAGGAGAGAACTGGTGGAAGGGGAAGGGCAAGCAGAGAGGGTAAGCCTGTGCAAGGCTCTGGGGTGGGAGGGAGCTCTGTGTTCTGGAGGAACTGAAAGAAGGCTGAGAGCACGGAGTAAAGCAGTGAGCAGATGCCCAACCACACCAGGCTGGTAGTGTATTTCAAGAGCCATTGAAAGCAACTGGAAATGTTAGATAGGAAAATGACAGGATCTGCTTTGCATTTCATAACCATCACTTGGGCTCAGTATAGAGAATCTGAAAGGACATAGGAGTGCATATAGGAGAGCTGCTTGGAAGGCTATTACAGCTATTCAGAAGAGATGAACTTGGATTAATGTGGTATTCATAGAGACAAGACTGAGGATGAACTCAAAGGACACCAAGCAGAAACCTAATGGAGATAACTTCTGGGGTGTTAGAATGGGGATGGTTTAAAGGATGAGGCCTAGGCATGTCCAGGTGTGTCATGGTGGATAGAGCACTGGCCCGGGACACTGAGGACCCAGGTTCAAAACCCCAAGGTGAGCATGGGCTCACCAGTGGGTAGCCGGCTTGAGCATGGGATCATAGACATGACCCCACTGTCACTGTCTTGAGCCCAAAGGTCACTGGCTTGAAGCCCAAGGTCATTGGCTTGAGCCCAAGGTTGCTGGCTTGAGCAAGGAGTCACTGGCTTTGCTGGTCAAAGGCACTCTTGTGCCTCCTGGTCAAGGCATACAAGACAAAGCAATCAATGAACAACTAAGGTGCCGCAACTACAAGTTGATGCTTCTCATCTCTCTCCCTTCCTGCCTGCCTGCCTGTCTCTCTTGCTCTCTATTAGGATTCTGGTTTGCTCAATTGTGTGGAAAGTGGAGTCATGAGTACTCATACCACCACTGAGGATGGAGGGCCAGAGTTGGAAGAGTTTGATTTGAATGAGCTAAATTAAAGAGACTTTTGTGACAGGCAAGCATTTGGACACATGATCCTAGAACTTAGAAGGAAGGTGCAATCATGAGAACTAGTGTACAAGATAAAGTCCCAGGTGCGTGAGACCACCCATGGTGAGCATGTGGAATGAAAATTGAAGGGGACCCAGGAACAAGCCTTCCAGAACTCTATATAAAGAGCTGGGTAGAAGACAGGCTGGCAAAGGGCTATGTATATGTCAGTGGGATAAGAGGAAAAAACAGAAAAAATGATGACATGAAACCAAAATAAAAGAGGCATTTAAATATGGAGAGGAGTCAATTTTGCCGATTCATGTTAAAAATTCAAATCATGTGAGGACTGAAAAATCCCCATTAGATTTTAGTTCATTGGAGGTCACTGATCACCTTAGCAAAAGCCAGCAGGGTAGGAAAGGGAGATCTTGCAAAGTGAGCAAGGCTATGTGGAGGGGTAGAGGTGGGAGTCAGATGGGAGCAGTTGGTACAATGGGTGAAAAATAATACGAAAAGCTCCAATTTGTTCTTCTACCCAGAGTTTATGTCAAAATGGCAGAAACAACATCTGCCTATAGCAAGAGTATCTCAAAAAACTAAAAGCCCCCCAAAAACTAAACAAAGAGAAGAGGAAGAAGAGGTAGGGTTTTATGACTTTTATTTTATATTCATTTATTCCCAACTCACTTCCTCTCCAGCTCTGAAGAATGGTCAGCAGGACCCACAAAAATGATGGGAAAGAGAAGGGGAGGTGGCTATCATTCCACTGTACCTTTCAGCATCTTGACAGCAACCTGGATGGACACTCCTGTTTTACTAATCCCATAAGCTGTTGCATTCATCACTTTTCCAAATGCACCTGATCCTAGTACCTTCCCTGGAAAGACAAATGGTGAATGAGTGCAGGTTCAAGACATTCCCACAGAAAGGAAATGCTATGGGAACATCTGGATTCAATTCATACCAAATTCTAAATTTTCTCTTGGAAACTCCCATTTGAGATCATATTCATATTCTCGGAAGTCAATATAGAAGTACTCATTATCCAAAGAACCAATCACCTGCACCATCTGCAGTTGGCTTTCATACCTAAATTGCTTCAGAGTTGAAATAATGAATCAATTAGCAACAGGCTTTTCTTCAGGAACAGAAAATCATGAATAATTTTTACCTTTGAGTTTTGGGAGCTTTTTTTTTTTTTTTTTTTTTTTTACCTTTTTGTACTTGTGACAAATTAGTATGGTTAAAACGGCAATGAAGGGGAGACAGAGCCCAATGGTTGCGTAGAATGAGATGTTGTCCTGGAAGAAAGGGAAGGGGCCTGCAACAAAAAAGTATCACTGAGCAGGGACTTAGGGTTCCTGATTGATATTATAGAGGATGCTCATTGTGATCTCATGCATCCTGTTTGAGTCATCAGGATTGGCAACCTTACAAGCTCTCTACAAATATTTCACTCCCCACGGAAAATCGGGCAATGGTAGATAAAGGACATGTTTCCTACTTAGAAAATAATAAACAATCCTGAACCCATTCTTAAAAATCATAGGATTATAAGAATTACATCTATTTAAACCCACAGGATAGGCAAATCAGATAATAAAAAAAAAGATACTGAAGAAATTCTATTGTATAAACGTGGAGAAGTTAGGTATAGGGTACTGTCATCCTGAATAAGTGTGTAGGCAGAATTAACTTAGGATGGCTCTAAAAAACAAAACAAAACAAAAAAACAGAAAGCTAAAGGCAAATAAGATTAGGCAAAAGGAAAAATGCTAGCAACTCCAAATTACTAAATCTGCTTTTCTGAAATTGGGTCTTTTGGGAGATATCTACTCTTCAAGGAATTTATGAATCAACCTACATCACTTTAACTTATAAGTCATCATAAGGTGATGCAGAAGTCACTCTGTCCCTGAACAACACCACAGTGTGTGTCAGTGGGGATTCCTGCCTGACTCAAAAAACCTCCTGTGTCATACACTGAACCTGTACATTCCTGTAAAATTCCCCAAATAAAAATGAACAGTAGGGACTAACTGCTAATGGGGAATACCCGAAGGTGGCACATTACAATAGCAACAGCCATGTACCTGGTGAGTTTAAAAGGATTGTTTTACAGGATGTGCCCAGGGAGTTGTATGCACAGCACTTCACCAGGAGCCCTCTGATGGCCTCACTCATGTTTAGCGTACTGCTCGAAACCCACTGTCCAAATACTTTCCTGTGAGCCTTCCTGTTCCAAATTCCTTCTGTGATTTCTTCTGTGCAGCTGCAAAGAAATGGCAGAGAAGGAAGTCAGAGAGCTTCGGCTGTCGTCAGACTAGAAGTTTGAATTTCTCTAGTGAGCTCAAAATGAGATTCATCTATCATAAACTATCAGAAATAATCTATGACTAGGTAGAATTATGGGGGACTCAGAAAGCAAGCATTTTAAATACTTCATCATTTCTTCTTAAACTGTATTCACGAGAAAGAGCCAATATGTCAGGGAGAATATGAGTTTCATGTCCTTCCAATGTAAGAGATGCCAGTGTCTGTATTACTTGGGAGACTTGTCTGAACACTTCTTCCAGGTCCAAGATGGTAATGGATACCCATCTGAGGAACAAGAGGCCTGACTTGCTGATGCCTCAGCCAGTACTTGAGGTTTCCCTGAAGACAATAACATGAAAAAGAAGCTCATGTAGGACAGTACTTTCCAGAAATGGTTTCAAAGTCAGCTTCATATAGGCTGCACATTTACTCTGAGCATTTTGTGCTTCTGGGAGGGTGTCTCATGCAGGATGGCACAAGATTTCTGGTTATTCTCTCTTTCCCTGTCATGTAGTCCTCCCTCCCACATATCTGCAGATCACATGTTCCCACTGCTAGGCTCCACGGGGAGCTAAGCTGTAGAGTTCTATCTACCTGGACACCTAAAAATGATTCTTGAAAAAAAAAAAAAAAAGCCCTGGCCGGTTGGCTCAGTGGTAGAGCGTCGGCCTAGCATGCGGAGGACCTGGGTTCGATTCCCGGCCAGGGCACACAGGAGAAGCGCCCATTTGCTTCTCCACCCCTCTGCCGCGCTTTCCTCTCTGTCTCTCTCTTCCCCTCCCGCAGCCAAGGCTCCATTGGAGCAAAGATGGCCCCGGCGCTGGGGATGGCTCCTTGGCCTCTGCCCCAGGTGCTGGAGTGGCTCTGGTCACAAAAAATGGCGATGCCCAGGATGGGCAGAGCATCGCCCCCTGGTGGGCAGAGCGTCGCCCCTGGTGGGCGTGCCGGGTGGATCCCGGTCGGGCGCATGCGGGAGTCTGTCTGACTCTCTCCCTATTTCCAGCTTCAGAAAAATGAAAAAAAAAAAAAATGATTCTTAGCTTCAAGAGTATCTGCAAAAATTCCCATGAAACAAACTCTTCTTTTATAGATCAGAAAAACAAAAAATATCTTAAAAAGTAAATGGCAGATAATATGACTTTTAGTCTTTCTTTAATATGACATTTCAAAATACTAAAGTTAACAATCATAACACTAAATAGATTCACAGAGCACATGGAATAAGTCTCTTAGCTTCAAAGGATGGACGCAGATAGATATCTATAAACAAAGCCAGTAGGAACGAAAGAGACATTGCAAAATATTGCAGTATATAATAAGTTTTACAGTATTGTTTCTAAGCCATTACTTAGCTCTTTCTGGTCATAGTTGATAAATAGTTAAGGAGTTAAAAGACTGAAATAAAATTTCTTGGTAACTTAACTTACTTCTTATATTTAGTGTGAAAATTTTGGTAAACTTGGCGTCATCATTTTCTGCATGAAATATGTATTCTCCTGGCTGGTGTTTGTGGTTGCAGAACTTAGATATGCTGTTTGAAAAGAATTAAAGACAGACTTAGCCCAATTCTTATAGGAGATGTTGAAATAATGTGTGCATGGATGGAATCTCCCTCAAGACACTCATTCTCTCAAATTCAATGGACAATTATCTGGGAGCTTGTTAGGAATACAGAATCGCAGGCCCCAACCCAAACTACCGACTCAGAGTCTGCACTTTTTAAAAATGCCTTAAAACAGCATGTTTGTTATCTCAGCTTCTACAGGCCAGGAGTCTGGTGATTTGGGCAGGGTCTTCTGCTCAGCCTCACATGGTGGAAAGCAGTGTGTTGGCTGGCCGTGTGGCTTTATCTTCAAGCTCTTGTAAGGACATAGTGTGATTCCACGCCCCCTCAGGTTGTTGGCAGAATTCATTTACCTGTGACTATGTGATAGAAGTCCCTATTTTCTTGCTAGCTATTGGCTGGGGAGCCCTGCCAACTCCTTGAGAGCATCCTCAGGTCTTTGTCCTGCTCTACAGGCACTTCCCATCATAGATATTATTTTATTATTATTCTTCAATGCTATCAGGAAAACCTATGTCTTTTTTTTAATTAAATTTATTGGGGTACAGGTTTCAAGTATGTAGTTCAATAAAACATCATCTGCACACCACATCAGTCTGCACTTTAAGATGATATCCATGTGATTCATATGCAAATTAAAAGTTGTGACTCACTGATCTAGGCCAGGGTTTCTCCAAGAAACAAGAAGGTTCTAGCCCTTCCAGTTCTATACATTCTAGACTAATTCAACTTCCCAGAAATATGGAAAAACCTCTGTAGGTGAAGGAGCCCATAACTTCCTTGCTTCCTAAAAGAATGGCTCTCTGGCACTGGTCCAAAGCAAAACCTATGACCAACCCTTGACTTAAATAGCAATTAATAGCAATGAAGGCTTAAATCAACCGAGTGTGCACAAAATCGTTGGGTGGTCTCAGCAGGCTCCACTTGGAGTGCTCATCAACCACTCAACCCATTAAAAATTTGTTTTTATTGATTGATTATAGAAAGGAAAGAAGAGAGAGAGAAACATCAATTTGTTGTTCCACTTATTTATGCACTCATTGGTTGATTCTCATATGTGCCCTGACTGGCAATCACAACCTTGGTGTATCGGGATGATGCTCTAAACAACTGAGCTACCTGGCCAGGGCTCAACACATTTTGACATAGAGAACAGACCATGGGAGTTACCCATCATATCCACCATGGATATGGGATGCTGGCTATTGTAGGAGGATATGGGATAGATAGGAGAGGTAGGAGAATGAGGGCATGCTGAATATGCCTTTATGCATTGAAAATAAAAAGTTTCCCTTAGATTAAAAAACAATCTAAGGCTTTTTCAGAGGTTATTTAAGTTGACTTCCACTATGCAGCCTACTTGAAGTTAAAAAAAAAGATTACATGTGGGCAGGGTAGAGATGCAAACAGGGACCCAGAGCGGGGCCAGTCATCAACTAGGGGCTCTATGAAAGCAAAAGACATAAAACATGGCTCCTGTCCTCAAAGACATTATCCAGGTAGGCGGACAAAGCCTACATAAGCAGAGTAGTCATAATAGAGGCCAATATAGATGAGCCAAGTTCTAATGGCTTCATAGAAGTGGGACTTAAGCTAGGTCTGCATGGATAAGTTAGTTTTAATAAGAGAGCAAAAGAAAAGACATCCGAGGAGGCAAGGACAGGACTTAAGACATCAGATGGAAATTCATACGGGCGCAAAGGAGAGTAAGGGGAAACCAATGGACTGAGCGGAGGCACTCATTGGGATGTGGTAGCAAAGAGGGTTAAATGAATAGGTGGGAGCCAATTATCAAGGACCTTGAAAACCCAGCTGAATTATTTAGACGTGAAGGAGAACACAGAAGATGCTATAATTCCTGAACAGGGGAGAAGTATCAGAAACAGTGTTTTAATTTAGACTGATGGCATAAGAAAAGCTTATTGGAGAGAGGTAGTTGTTGTAACCCAGGCATCCATTTATTCATGCATGCATTCATTCATTCTACCATCATTGTTAGAGCCTATTTGGGGGTAGAACCAGTAATATATACAATAGTGAGTTAGAAAAAACAGATTTCTATTTTCACAGAATTTACAGTTTAGTTTGGTGGTAAAGGCAGACAAGTCAACTAGCAGTTAAAGTATAATGTGGGAAGTCATAGCAGAGGAGAAAAAAAAGTTCAGATTTGAATACAGCATGAAAAGATGAGTGCTGCCTAAGGCAGGGAAATGGGAAAGAAGAGGGAAGAGAAGACCCAAGAGACAACCAGAAAAAAGAAAAAAAAGAGAGAATGCAGGTGTTTTGGATATGGAGAGGAAGGAGAGCACAGAACAGCAGTTAATGCCTAAGATTCAAGTGGTACAGCTAGCAACTGATGAGCAGTGTGGAGTCTGTGTTTATAATACCATGTTGTGCATCTTGAACTCTGAAGCCAAAGGTAATTCTGAGTGTTGCAGTGAGAGAATTTCTTGCTCTGACCTATCAAGTGAGCATTTAACACATTTTTTGTCTGCCTTGTTAACAAGAAGGCTGAAGTAAAAAGGAGGGGGGGGGGGTGCCACAAGTGAAAAAGGGGGAGGGGAATAAGTACAAACTGCCAGTTATAAAATTAATCACAGGGATGTAAAGTACAGCACAGGGAATAGAATCAGTAATGTGCAATAACTATGTGTGGTGTCAGATGGGTACCTAGGCTTATCATGGTGACCACTTCATAAGGTATATAAATGTCAAAAACTGATGTATACCTGAAACTAATATAATATAGCATATCAACTGTAATTTAAAAATAAATGTAAAAAATAAAGTAATAAGGGAATTCTCATCCTGACCTACATCTGGACAATAAGAAGGAAATGATTGGTGAAGTTGAAGTGGTAGGAAAATTGGGGGAAAGTCAAATTATACCATTAGGGAAAAAATTCAGTATGTGATTTTCAGACTTTAGGAAGACAGAGTTTAAATGGTCCAAGAAGAGAAAGATGTGAACCTTTATAAAGGAAAATGTAATTCTCACTGAAAAATAACCAAAGATTCTGAAAAGGAATGAGAGAGGAGACAGAAAGAAGTCATGTGGCTAGCCAGGGACCATGCCAAAAGCACCAATCAATTTGATAGAAAAAAAAAATTACCAGTACAACTATTGATTGTCATGTGGCCTAAATCAAAATGTTTGTTTTTTTTTAATTTTTATTTTATATATTCATTTTAGAGAGGAGAGAGAGAGGTTTTGTAAACTATTTCCCTCTTAAGACTTTTGTACTGTTTTCCTGGAGTATGTCTGACCATGGTGTCAAACAGATAGCATCTCACATGGTCTCACTCTTACAGGTAGAAAAGTGGTCACATAAACAGTTTGAACACAAAGGTGAACATCCAGGTCATTTCAAACTGCTTGTCCTCCTGTTTATGACAATCAGTCCCAGCAACAGAAATAACTGCGTTGAAGGCCCTGGCCAGTTGGCTCAGTGGATAGAGCATCAGCCCAGTGTGCAGACGTCCCAGGCCCAATCTCTGGTCAGGGCACACATGAGAAGTGACAGTCTGCTTCTCTTCCCTTCCTTCTCCGCTTTCTCTCTCTCTTCCCCTCCTGCAGTCAGTGGCTTGATTGGTTTGAGCACTGGTTCCAGGCACTGAGGATAGCTTGGTTGGTCTGAGTATCAGCCCCAGAAGGAGGTTGCCAGGTGGACCCTGTTCAGGGCACATGTGGGAGTCTGTCTCTCTATCTCCCCTCCTCTCACTAAAAAGAAAGGAAGAAAGAAAGAAGAAGGAGAGAAGAGAAGAGAAGAGAAGAGAAGAGAAGAGAAGAGAAGAGAAGAGAAGAGAAGAGAAGAGAAGAGAAGAGAAGAGAGAACTGCATTGCTGAACCTCCTCTGGAAATTCCAAAGGGACTAACCGATGAGGTGACTGAGAGATTCAAAGCTTCCTCTTCCCCCTGGTGTTTTTCTAAAAACGGCCAGCTGGCATGAGACTGGAGGTGAAGGAGCTGGAATTTACAATGACCAAATGTCTTGATGACTAAGAAGATGTATTCTCATTACAACTATGAAAAAGGTTTTCTCTTCTGTACAATTAAAAGGCAGGTCATTTTTATTTTCCATTTAGTGCCTCGAGGGAGGAGTTAAGAAAGGGCAGACTCTTTCTAGTGGCTCAGGGAGTAGTTTCATGATAAAGAATACTTTACTCATAGAACAAGGAACCATCAAAGTCAAATCAGCATGCCAAGAATAATACAGTGGGCACCGGGACGATGGGCGCTGCTGGAACTGGACATGGGAGGGCTGGCCAGGCCGAGGCAGCCCACAGCTCTGAAACACCCAAGCAGGACGCGGTGACCCTGTCTTCCTCAGACTGGAGGAGTTTCTGAGGAGGCCGATGGAGAGCCTTCCAGTGGAAATTACTAAAAATTATATAATTTTAATACTTTGTGTTTTTTTCCACAAAACTAGAAGAGCTAAGGTAGATTTGTCTGTAATTCAGTCTGTAGAGATAAGGTATTATGCAAAGCAACAGATGAAATAGCCTAGACTAGAACCCTTTCTCAAGACCAGGCTCTCAGACTGCTGAAAAGTTACAGTTTAATAAAGTGTAAACACACAAAGGCGAGCCCTCATCAACTCTGGGGTCATATTTGGGGAAGTAAATTGGAGAAACGAAGCTGTGACAGGGGAAGCTGAAAGCCTTCCAGCACACACACCATGACCACATCAAAGCCCTCTCAGGAGTATGTTATTACACAGACCTTTCCATTATATATGAACACTCAGATCATCTCTTGCAACAGTAAAATACTGTACTTCACAAACAAAGTGCAGTTTGATTAAATTGTTGAATGTAGATGAGGAAAGGATGCTTATTGAACTAGTCTGAGTTTACTGGTAAATTTGAAACTTTTTACGATAAAAAGTTGAATAGAACTCAGATGACAATTTAGTCTGCCATCCCCCATCTCAACACATAGCCTCCTGTGGAAAGCAAAATACATTTTGCTAGAGCACTGGTGTTCCTTTTTTGTTGTTGTTCATCTTTTATGCAATGCTTTGACCACCTTTTTCATGAAGAAGGAGACACCATTTTCCCTTTGTATTAAGTGTCCATCACCCCTAGTGCATCATTATCACAAGCAAACACTATAGCTCTTCAAGAACTTTTTCAAATAAAATGAACACTGAGTGCTGGGTGTTGTGACAAGTGTCATGTGTGTGGTCCCTGAAGTGCAGAGAAGATGCAGTGACTCATCTTTGGTCCAGGCTATGCACTTTGAGCTGCTTTCCAGAGGTGACAACGATTCATTCAATTATTAAACAACCCTTGAATGAAGGACGCATTACACAAAAATAGAGAAATAACAGAGAGCCCATCCCTGTGGAGCTCATAAATTCACTGGTAAGATTCAACATACAAAGAATTTAACCATATCATCAGGTCATGGCGAATGAGAGGTAGAAAACACTGTGGAAATCAGGATCTACCCTGATTCATTCATTTGGCTAGTTATTATAAGATAACTACTTGGAGTCAGAAGTATAGATTGTGATCATAAAATGAAACTAATTTAATTAGCCTACTAGATTGGCCCATGACCCACATATCAAAGACATGGTCCTCTAATCAGTGAACTGTAAAATCTTAAGAGGTTGTATGAGATGTCACCAGCACAGTTAGCAATGATTTCCCAGGTGGCCTCTTAACTGTGCCTATGTAAATTTGAGGGGAGTGGATGGGGGAGAAGCATTATGTTATTCACCCTGTAGCCCCACAGAGCATCAAACTCATCAAGGAGATATTAAGGGAATACTAGTTGAATTAAATTGAATTGGTTTTTGCATCTCTGAATCAGGTTAAAAAGAGAATCCCACAGCGCCGGGTGCTTCTCTGACACTGGATCACAATACATAGGGCAGGCAAAGTGACAGCTCTGATAGCTTTCTGAACATAGCCTGTGGGAGTCGGTTACACTAGGAAGAGAGGCTGACTCTTGGCCTGCTATTTTCATGTTTGATGATTTAGAAAAAGGTCTGATGACAATGGGGTGAGCCCTCCAAGGCAGTGGTTCTTAACCACAGGCAATTTTTTCCTCACCAGAGGAAGTTTGGCAATGTGTCTGGAGATAATTTTGGTTGTCACAATTGGGGGTCATGGTGCTACTGACATCCAGTGAGTGGAGGCCAGGGATGCTGTTAAATACCCTAAATGCACAGGACAGGCCCTCAGAACAAATCGTCATCCAGCCCAAGATGTTAATGGTACCACCATTGAGAAGTCCTGAGTTCGGGGATGCATTTGAGTCAGCACACGGGCCTCGGAGGAAGACACAGTGACTCTCAGTCACAGTCTAGCCCGAAACTAAGTGGCATAGGATTCATTTTAATACATGTGAGGTGTCATATTGTAGAAAATACAAGAAAGGCCCTGGCTGGCTCACTCAGTTGGTTAAGAGCATCATCACAAGATGGCAAAGTTGTGGATTCGATCCCCAGTCAGGGCACACACAGGAAGCAACCAAGGAAGGCACGACTGAGTGGAGCAGCGAGTGAGTGCTTCCTTCCCTACCCCTTCCCTGCCTCTGTCTGTCTGTCTACAAATCAATAAAAAAATTAAGCCCTGGACGGATAGCTCAGTTGGTTGAAGCATCATCCCAGAGCATGGAGGTTGCTGGTTTGATTCCTGGTCAGGGGATAAACAAGAGCAGCTCAATGTTCCTGTCTCTCTCCCGGTCTTTAAAAAAAAATAAAAGGAAAGGAAAGGAAAAGAAAGGAAAGGAAAGAAAAGAAAAGAAAAAAAAGAAAAGAAAAGAAAAGAAAGGAAAGAAAAAAAAGAGAGAAAGAAAATACAAGAATAAAAGTTCTTTAGTTTTCAAAGAAGAAATGAAGAATCCTTCTCATAAAAGAACCTTGGCTATAGTTGTACAATCCCCAGGAAAACAGATTTTTCCTTTAGCATTGATTATTGGGCTATTTCTGCACCTATTTTTTTTAAAAAACAAATCAATACACTGATAGGTAATGTTTTCCTGTTTTTAAGGCACTTCAATTCCTCAGTCCTCTGCAAACATGCTGAGAAGAGTCAGTGTACTCACCACAGCAGGCACTCTCAAATAGGAAGTTACAATCTGGTGACTCAGAAAGCACCACAGAACCTTGCTCAAACTAAAAGGATTCTTTCCTTTTTTCATGTGGTGGGTGACACTGTCTGAACTGATTTTAAAACTCTCTGTTAGTGTGTCTTCACATCTGCCATCTTCAATGTCAAGCCAGTGACCCATGAACTCCAATACAAAGCTGCTTCTCTTTTAGGGCGATGATAAGAGCTGTGCTAAGACTGAGGTGAGCCTGGAGCTCATGCTGTCTCACCTGTACCCATCATCAAGGCCACTCTGTTCACAAGGAAATAATTTTTGAGAGAAGGTCCATGTACATCTGATTTGTGGGTATGCTTTAAACCTGACAGAAAAACAAAACTCTTCATACTGATCAATTTCATAGTTTTCACTTGTTTTGGAAGCGTTTATAAATCCTTTTTCTGCAAAAAATAAAAAATAAATTATTAATTAGATAATGAGATCCACATGGAAATATATTAATAACATAAATACATTTCCTTCATCAGTTTAATGCAAGAAAATTCATGCTGCAGGTCAGATATGCTAGTGTAAGAATACATAACTCTGCAGTTATAAGACTGAGCTCCTCACCTTCTGGGGTCAAGATTCCTCTGAAAATTGGATGCAAATAACTGACTCTCTTCCCCCAAGGAATGTATTAATGCACCTGTAGAGTTTAGACAGTTTCAAAAGGTGGAAGGAGCTCCCCAGTCCAGCTGACCATGTACAGAGTAGGAGTCCTCAGTCAGCCCGCGGCTCTCACTGACGCAGCCCACATCACATAACCTCAGGGCACAATACAATCTAGCCAGCAATATTTACATGGCTTCCTGTAGACCAGTTTCTTATCAGTGTGATAAGGAAATCACTTCATTTCTTAGCATGTTCCTTACAGCTGATCTGAAATTACTCACAGCATGATTATTTTCAAATCCTCCAGAGCCCACCCAAAGTTCAACGCATCCAGGTGTTTGTCCGTATCTCTCACTCATTTACTGCCCTCTCAACTCTCAGAACAAGCATTTATTAATGGCCTGCTTTGTGTTGGGCTCTGCTAATTTCTGGGACTACAAGGAGAGAAGGAATTACTCCTGTCCTTAAGAAACTTACAACCTACTAGAAGACAAAATCCCACAAATGGTCACATTTACAATGGAGTAAGTAGCAAGACAGTGACATTCAAGCAGGTTTGGTTTAACTGGCAAAGGAAGGGAGTAGATAGCTTATGTTTGCGAAGTGATCCTGATTCAGTGTCTTTTCTCAGCTTTTAACACCAACATTATATTGGAATCAGAATTTACAGCGTACATATCACAGTCTACACCAATACAACTACTAACATGAATAAAGGTTGCTTGAGCAGCCTGCATTACCTACGACAGTGACCAAAGCTGACTGACTGGGATGCTCGGAAGAGGAACAAGTGTAATATCCAGTGTTGTTTCTTCCCACTGATGATACAAAAGCAAACAGAATCCGTATCATGGTTCTGTTTGTAGAATAGGCGCTCATCTCAAAGTAGCTGCCCTAGGTTTTAATAAAACAAAATGAATTTAATGATTTCAGCCTGGATTTATGGAGTCCCTGTTTCCGCATTTGCAAAATGCAAAATCGTCCCGTTACCTTTTCCAGCGTTTTATCTTGCAATTCCCATCTGAGCCCGAATCTATGGTTTACATGGATGGCTTTGCACCTGATCCACAAAGGTTCCCCCACTTTAAGGAATAATTGTGGCAATGTGGTCTGAGGAATCTGATCTAGATCTAGAAGATGAAAACATTCCAAGTAAGAAAAAAATGTGATTTTTTTTTCCTACCGCAAAACATATGCTGAACATTATGAAGAACAAAGATTTTAATGTCATTTTAAATGTTACGAACCTTTTATCTTAGTAATCTTTAAAAATTAATACACTGGCCCTGGCCGGTTGGCTCAGTGGTAGAGCATCAGCCTGGCGTGCGGAAGTCCCGGTTCCATTCCCGGCCAGGGCACACAGGAGAAGCGCCCATCTGTTTCTCCACCCCTCCCCTTCTCCTTTCTCTCTGTCTCTCTCTTCCCCTCCCGCAGCGAGGCTCCATTGGAGCAAAGTTGACCTGGGCACTGAGGATGGCTCTGTGGCCTCTGCCTCAGGCGCTAGAGTGGATCTGGTCGCAATAGAGCGATGCCCCGGATGGGCAGAGCATCGCCCCCTGGTGGGCGTGCCAGGTGGATCCCGGTTGGGCACATGCGGAGTCTGTCTGACTGCCTCCCCATTTCCAGCTTCAGAAAAATACAAAAAAAAAAAAATAATACATTAATTAAAACATTTTATTTTTTATTAAGTCTTGTAGCACTTACAGAATCCATGCTATTACATTGAAACTGCTATAAAGGGACCATAGAATTTCTGAAGTTGGAAGATTACCTGAATGGTCACTGTTAGGACAGATTGTTTTGAAGGAGTACCCACTGAACATAGAAATATATCATATTATGGTCTTACCTACTGTGAACAGCTTGGTACATTCCCTGCCCAGTTCATTTCTTGCACAGCACCTTATGTCTGTTCCAAACAACTGATAAAGTACACTTTCCTCCTTTGTAACAACTGCTGAATTTTCTCCTTTACAACTACAATTAGAAAAGAAAATGCCACTTGACTAAATAGGTTTTAAAATTGCAAATGAACTGATTCAGGAGAAGAACAGAGTTCCAGGGTCTACAACCTGTTTTGCTGAAAGCCTGTTGAAGAGTGCAAAGGAGAGAGCAGGTCAAAGGCGAACATAAACCCACATCTATGATTTCAGTGGAGTTCCTAGGAAACTAGTTACTCATTATCTCAACAATTAAAATAACACTTGGGAGAATGACATAATAAAACAGTCTCAAACTTTTTGTTTGGTGACTTCTTTGTTGTTGTTTAAAGAGAGAAAAAAATTGCCTAACAAATGTTGGCACAGTGGGTAGAGCGTCAACCTGGGTCACTGAGGTCCCAGGTTCCTAACCCCAAGGTCACTGGCTTGAGCAAGGGCTCACTGGCTCATTTGGAGCCCCCTGGTCAAGGAATGTCTGAGAAGCAATCAATGAACAACTAGAGTGATACAGCTATGATTTGATGCTTCTCATCTCTCTCCTTTCCTGCCTTCCTCTAAATAAATAAAAAGAACTGAGAAAGAAGACAGAAGTGGGAGGAGAAAGAGAAAGAAAAGGAAAGCATGATTAAGTTTTATAATACAGCTTAACAAGATAGGTAGCCCTTATTTTTAAAAGATTCTATATTTCAGCAGTTCTCAACCTGTGGGTCACGACCCCGGCGGGGGTCGAACTACCAAAACACAGGGGTCGCCTAGAGCTACGTGAGGCTCAACATCCGCCCCTTCCACTGTCCCACTCCTCTTCTCCAGATGTCTGTGTGTTTGGGGTCCATTAGGCGACCCCTGTGTTTTGGTCGTTCGACCCCCACCGGGGTCGCGACCCACAGGTTGAGAACCGCTGCTATATTTGTTTATTTTAGAGAAAAGAAAGAGAGAGAAAGGTGGGGGGAGGGAGCAGGAAGCATCAATTCGTAGTTGATTCTCATATGTGCCTTGACTAGCAAGCGCAGGTTATGAACCAGTCACCTCAGCATTCCAGGTTGAAGCTTTATCCATTGCGTCATCACAGGTCAGGTCCCTTTTTTTAAAAGACCAAGAATATTGCATTTTATTTTTATTGAATTTATTGGCGTGACATTGGTTAGTAAAATCATACAGGTTTCAGGTGTACACTTCTATAACACTTCGTGTACAATGCACTGTGCACTCACCACCCCAAGTCAAGTCTCCTTTCATCACCATCTATCCCCCCTCTACGCTCTTCCACCTCCCCCACCCCCTTTTCCTCTTATAATAGATAGCTTTTCTTTGAAGCACAGAAGGGGACAAACAGCGAGAGGGAGAGAGGCAGAGCTGACAGGAGAGAGCCCAGGTGTCCTCCTGAGGGACATCAGCCGGTCAGCCACATCTCAGGTCTGGCATCTTCCCCTCTTCTCCCACAGCAGAGAAGGGACTTGGGTCTCTCCTGAGAGCTTCCCTAACCATCACCTTTCCCCAGGCAGGTGCAGCTTTTGAGTCTGTAGGATCACTTTTCTCCCTTTATCACTTGAGTCAGGTGTATTATTTTCTTTGTTTATGCATCATTCCTTGAGGGCTTTTCTTCCTTATTATACTGAGGCAGAAGCTAGGAAAATTCCTTGGCAGGTGGAATGGGGAAACTGAGATGGACAACTGAACAAACTGGCCGAGCAACTTACAGCAGATAATAAATGCAGGGTCTTATCTTTCTTAACCAAGGACACTGAGGAGCAAATGATTTACACAGTCCAGACCTTGCCCAGGGCAGACCCATCTAGATGAGATCCCTCTTCAGTGACATTCTTTGAAGGTGACCCTAGCCCCTCTATATGCTCATCCTGATGATTCAGCACACTGAAGGACACTCCTGGAAAGCTGATGAATATTATGAGACCTCTCCTAAAATTCCTGCCTTTAGGAAACAGATACAAATCTTCAAGATAAAGGAAGCTTCTTTGGAGCAGGCTGGCATCCCTTTTTTTCTCAGGCGGGTACTTTTTTCCTAAACTCTAAAGGTTCCAATGAGACTTGCCACCAGGGGAGCAGTGGGCATTGGCAGCTTGTCACAGGCCTACCCCCTGAACTGGTTTCCAAGGACCCTTTTCTCTAACTTTCTGTAGAGCTAACAGCAGCCCTGCTTTGGCTCACTTCTGTTTTCTCAGTGAGTTCATGTAGCCCAGCGTGGCTCACTTTCCTTTAACACTTCTAGAGCTCCAAAGTAGCCCCACCTAGTCTCTCTCCCGTTTCTTTTTTTATCCTAAGCCCTTCCTCGTTCACTGTCCCCCAGCTCTAATAAACGCACTCTCACCATCACTTAGACTTGCACTGTGAAATCTTTTCTGCATGAAGTCGAGAACCCACACTCTACAGGCCAGCCAGAGGCAGACCTGCTCTGTGCTGGTCCCTTTATGATGACTTTAAGATACCAATAAGTTGAGTTCATTGTAGGAATTTTGGAAAATTTAGGAAAAAAATAGAAAGAAAAGAGTTTTAAATTACCCAAATTTTGGTGTGTAGCTTTTTAAATTTTAGTTGTTGTTTATGCTCACATGATATATATATCCACAAGTAATCTCTTTTACTTTTCCATCTAAAAACTTGGGATCACATGCATATCATTTTTAACCTGATTTCTTTTTCTCCTCTTTATTATATATTTTTTTAGATTTTATTTATTGTTTTTAAAGAAGAGAGAGAGAGAGAAAGGGGGGAGGAGTAGGAAACATTACTTTGTAGTAATTGCTTTTCATATGTGCCTTGACTGGGCAAGCCCAGGCTTTCAGACCTGTAACCTCAGCATTCCAGGTCGATGCTTTATCCACTGCGCCACCACAGGTCAGGTCTTTTTCTCCTCTTTAGTTCTATTTTTCAATAATTTGTTCAGTAAATATTAATTAATTCAAACTGTGGGAATTATTACTTTGTGAAAACTTAATTATGGTATATTCAAAAAACAAACGTAAGCACTTATATGGTACTTACTATCTGCCAGGCACTGTTCTCTGTGTTTTGAAATTTTCAGTTCATTTAATCACCACAGCAATCTTATAAGGTAAGTAATATTACCATCCCCATTCTTCCAATGAGAAAGGAGAGGTTAAGTAACATGCCGAAGGCCACGCAGTTAGTAAGCAAACCGGGGTTCAAACGCAGGCTAGATTTTATGTCCTTAAACAATCCTATCAACTTGCTCTTCCAAAAGAAACAGAACATTCACACATTAAGCATTTATTCACAGGGAATTTCTTATTATAAGTAATGATACACTAAAATTCATATCTTTCCCCCCCAACCAGTACTCAGGGAGCTAACAATCCTATAACTTAAAAGAGTTTTTACTTGGGTTGTGTCCAGGGAGAACCCTGCAGTTGAGTGATGTAACATGGGAGAATTCTAAAAGGTCTCCTTATTAAAACAGCCCCCTTCTCTGGAAACTCCATGCTAACCATCCTCTAAGTAGCCAAAGTTTCCTGTTAACATGGTGACAAGTTCAACTGTACATGTAGTATGATGTCAGCTGTATTAGAAAAAGACCAAATATGTAAAAATCATAGCCATTATCTCTGTATACATGTCATACCTTTCACTCTGTGAATTGCAAAACACCCATTCCATGGTTGGTTCTGGAATGCTATCAGATATGCAGACCAGGGCATCCTGATTTTCCATTTTTCTGAAGTATGGTCTCCTTAATGTGTAGAGCAGTGTATCTGAAGCATCAGAAATTATTAACATTTTAATATTTTAGCAATAATTGTCTTAACAGCCCCCTCAAAAAAGTTCTACAGCATTAAGAAAAGCTAGTATTTTATACCATAGCAGTGTCTTCTGATCCATTCTTTTTTTTTTTTAATAATTTTATTTTTTTTAATGGGGCGATATCAATAAATCAGGATACATATATTCAAAGATAACATATCCAGGTTATCTTGTCGTTCAATTATGTTGTATACCCATCACCCAAAGTCAGATTGTCCTCTGTCACCTTCTATCTAGTTTTCTTTGTGCCCCTCCCCCTCCCCCTTTCCCTCTCCCTCTCCCCCCTCCCTCTGTAACCACCACACTCTTATCAATGTCTCTTAGTCTCACTTTTATGTCCCACCTACGTATGGAATAATGCAGTTCCTGTTTTTTTCTGATTTACTTATTTCACTTCGTATAATGTTATTCTGATCCATTCTTAATGTGTATAATAACATAACCCCTCTTCACCAACATATTAAATTCAGCTCTGGCTGAAATGCCAACTTTAGCATTTATGCCCTTAGCCAGTTTCTTTGAGCATTTTTTAAATCCAAAGATAACTGAAGACAAGTGGAGTGAAGCCATGTGAAAATAAAAATATTGATACTTATAGGAGAAGAAAACCTGGACATAAAGTTTAAAACCCATACTTATATAGCGTAAGGCCCACCTTTCTTCCTATAATTTTATCTAGATGTTGTTTAAATGTACAAATTTAGAAATGTAGAAGTATAATATGATACTGTCAGAACTGGAACTAAATAATATTTAATGTCAACTGCAACTGGAAAAAAAATAAAAAGAACTGGAACTGAATTGAGCTCAGTGTAGCCTTTCTGCTCCCGCTGGGCCCTCCCAGCCTGCCCTCCCCCTGGCCACTCCCACAACACTGAATGTATAAACTTTCTTTCTACTTGTTTGGACCTCTCTAGGGACAGGAGTTCACTACCTCCCTAAGTAGAGCCTTCTATTTTCCAACAACCTTTTTTTTCTAAAGAAAGTTTCCTTATGCTAAATTCCAATTTCCCATTTTATAATAAATTTTATCTTTAGGTATTATATAATACTTTATATATGTGTGTGTGTGTGTGTGTGCATACATATATTATATACACAAAATAACATATGAAGTGTTAACTTTGGAGCTTAATAATAAAACTAAAACTCATACCTAGCTAATAACCTGAATATTAATAACACCTGTGAATCCACTTTTGTACTTCTCCCCATTTCCCAACCCAAGGTAACCTTTACTCTGATTTTTTTGTTTATCATTCTTATACTTTTAAAACTGTTTCACTACATAGACATGTGGCCCTAAACAATATATTTGTTTCTTTGTTTTTGAGCATCAACAGAAGGTATCACTCAGGTCTCATACAACTTTATTTTTTCATCCAATCTTATGTTTTCAGTGTATCCATGGTTCTGCATTTAGCTACACTTCATTCATTTTCTTTTACTACTACATACCATTCCATTGGTGGACATATCACAATCTATGATTATATTTCCTTACAGTGGACACTTGAGTGGTTTCCAGTTTTTTTGTATTACCAACAGTGGTGCTATGAACACTTTGTGCATTCCTACTGAGGCAGTGTGTAAGTTTCTCCAGAATTTTTCTAGGAGCAGAAGCCCTGGCTTATATGGTATGAGCACTGTTTAGTTTTACACATAATAACAATCTGTTTTCCAAAGTGGTTACCCACATGTCCACATGCATAGCAGAATATGAGATTGCCTAGTGTTCCAGAGACTTCTGAAATTCCAGCAATCTGGTGGGTATAAAATGATGTCTTGTTGTGGTATTAATTTGCATTTTCAGTTATTAATTTAACATATTTCTTGACCCTTTAGTTTTCATGTTCTGGAAAAACTCGTGTCTTTTGTTAATTTTTCTACAGTTTTTGTTTCTTAATGATTTATAGGAGCTCTCTAGCATTATGACTATTAATCATTTGTTCGTTATGTGAGTTGCAAAAATTCCATTTTTTGGTGGTTTTTACATTCTTTCCCTGTAATTTCTGACAATTGGTCCCAATTCTAACCTCTAAAGAAAATTTTTAAGTGTAGCTTTGCTTCCACATGAAAATCTTTCATATATTTAAAATCAGAAACCAATCACTTTATAAGTTATACAAATGTTTAGACATTATACTGTATGCCTGGCCTGAGGTGACACAGTAGATAACAGCAGCAACCTGGAATGCTAAGGTCGCCGGATCGAAATCCTATGCTTGCCTGGTCAAGGCACATACACAAGCAAGCAATGTAACAACTAGAGTAAGGCAACTATGAGCTGGTGCTTCTTTTTTTAGGGTTTTTTGTTTTTTGGGTTTTTTTTTTAGGTTTTTCTGAAGCTGGAAACGGGGAGAGACAGTCAGACAGACTCCCGCATGCGCCCGACCGGGATCCACCCGGCACGCCCACCAGGGGCGACGCTCTGCCCACCAGGGGGCGATGCTCTGCCCCTCCGGGGCATTGCTCTGTCGCGACCAGAGCCACTCTAGCGCCTGGGGCAGAGGCCAAGGAGCCATCCCCAGCGCCCGGGCCATCCCTGCTCCAATGGAGCCCCGGCTGCGGGAGGGGAAGAGAGAGACAGAGAGGAAGGGGGAGGGTGGAGAAGCAAATGGGCGCCTTTCCTATGTGCCCTGGCCGGGAATCGAACCCGGGTCCCCCGCACGCCAGGCCGACGCTCTACCGCTGAGCCAACCGGCCAGGGCCTAGCTGGTGCTTCTTACTACCCCCTCTGTAAAATCAATAAATAAAATATTTTAAAAAGCTGTACTGTATACCTGAGACTAATATAATATTTTATGTCAACTGTAATTGAAAAATTAAAAAATAAAAATAATTGCTACTAAAAGAAAAAATAGTCAGATCAAGGTCAAGAGAGATAATTACCATCCAAGATGCTCTAACTAGTAGGCCAGGTTTCCTGACTCAGATGCCAGAAGACTCCTCTATGTCACCTGCCATCAATCTCCTCTGCTCAAAACCCTTCCTTCTCTACACTAACCCTTCCCAATTCCTGCCATTGTTCTAATTAAGAAATTTCAAGTTCTTCACTACCCTGGGTGCTCTGTTTAGTCAATATGTATCTGAAAAAAAAAGGGGAGAACTGAAAATAATAATCTAATTTCCTTAACCTAGACATTATATTTTCATGAACACTGCCAAGGTTCATATTTCCTTTGTTTCTTTTTAAAATGTTTATTTTATTGATTTTAGAGAGAGGAAAGGAGAGAGAGAGGAAGAAACAGGAACATCAATCTGTTACTGTATGTGCCCTGACTGGGGCTCAAACCGACAACTTCTGTGCTTCCGGATGATGCTCTAACCAACCGAGCTATCTGGCAGGGCCTGATTTTCTTTTTTAATAACCATGCCATACTTTCAGTTAACACAGACCCCGTAGTTCATTAAACCCTTTTCTCTTTTTCACACTGACTGTTGCCAAGCCTTCCTCACCTGATTTTTTTGAACCTCACTACCCAGTAGAATGCTAAAACCAGGTTACAATTTACTTGATTGATTGTTGTTAAAATTTTTTACATTGTACATCTTAAGTGAAAAGAAGATATTCTAAATATAACAGAGACATAGTAGATGCCCACTTACCTTAAATACATTCAAATATTAACACTTAGAGAGAAAGAGAGAAAGCAAGCAAGAAATCGCCTCTTCCAACCTGAAATACACAGACTTACTGTGTCAGAAGAGAGGCAGGGATTGGGGAGGGGAAAGAGAACATGACAAAAATCAAAGAGCAACAAAAGGCAGCTCTTGTCTTCTGATCTTCTAGGGCTCTGATTCCCTTAATTTCAGAGTAATTGAAGGGCTTTTCAGAACAAATTTGGCTGATTTTGACTTTATCTAATTTTTGCTTTACAGGCTGATTTTAGAATCTAAACCCCAAACCCCAGTGCATGACACATCTGGGGACCTAAATGGATACAAGTGCTCTTTCCGTTAGCAGCTTTGACTGCAAGCCCCTGTGCAGTGTGGGCACGTGCCCAACACTCAGCCTGGGCCTTGTTAGTTTGACCTTGATCTTTCTTTTTAATTACGCGAGAAGGTGAGAGGTGGGGAGGCAGAGAGATAGACTCCCGCATGCACACGGGATCCACCTGGCAAGCCCCCTACCGAGCTTTGCTCTGCCCATCTGGAGCCACTGCTCCGTTGCTTGGCAACGGAGCTATTTTAGAATGTGAGGAGAGGCCATGGAGCCATTCTCAGTACCTGAGGCCAATTTGCTTGAACCATTCGAGCCATGGCTGTAGGAGGATAAGAGAGAGAAAGCATGGAAGAGAGAAGGGGGAGGGGTGGAGAAGCAAATGGTCACTTCTCCTATGTACCCTGACTAGGAATCGAACCCAGGACTTCCACATTCTGGGCCAATGCTCTACCACTGAGCCAACCAGCCAGGGCCTTGACCTTGACTTTTAACCAGTCTTGCTCCTGAGAGTGAAGGACTTCCATTCTAGCACCTTCACCTCATGCTCCCCAAACAGGAAGTACAGACCTGGCTAAACTTAGCTCTACCTGTGCTCTTTACCACCCCTCTCAGTATGTCTGTTTTCTCACCTCTATGGAGGCTGGATTGCTGTGAGGATGGAGAGGGGGTGTGCAGATCAACCTCACAAAAGGAAGTACTTAGCCAGGGCACTTCTGTGGCATGGATTCACATGCACCACACCCAAGCTATGTGCCTTCCAGTCACTGACAAGGAAGAAGAGGGCCTAGCAAGTCCTATCAGTGTTAGCTAGGAACTCTAATTTACAATGGCACAAACCCAGAGACCTGGAGTATTGCTCTCTGGCCCTAAGGGCAGTGGGACCTGTGTGAATGCACCTACCTATAGTTTTGTCTGCAACAGGAGATAAAGCATTCAGAGCATATAGTGGGAACCTGTGCAATTGCTAGACCTGTGCACAACTGAGAGGAAACAAGAAGCCAGGAAACACAGCAGGTGGTGATTCTGCCAACTGCACAGTTGACTCCGTGGTTCAGAACATTTGGACTCTTCCTTACAGATTGCATAGCATTATGACATTTGTGTAAATACAGTCCCACTAGCTATATGTGACCATTTAAATTCAATTTTTAATTTATTAAAATTAAATAGGCCCTGGCCAGCTTGCTCAGTGGTAAAGTGTCAACCTGGTGTGTGTAAGTCCTGGGCTCAATTCCCAGTCAGGACACACAGGGGCGGCTTCTCCCCCTTTCCCCTTCTCTCTCTCTCTTTCTCTCTTCCCCTTCCACAGCTTAGCTTGATTGATTCAAGCACATCAGCCCAGGCACTGAGAATGGCTCCATTAAGCCTCTGCCTCAGATGTTGATAATAACTCAGTTGTGACCATGGCCCCAGATAGGCAGCATTGGTCCCAGACGGGGTTCCCCAGGTGGATCCCAGTTGGGTCACAGCAGGAGTCTGTCTCTGTATCTCCCCTCCTCTCACTTAAAAAAAAAAAAAGAAAGAAAATTAAATAATATTAAAACTTTGGTTCCTCAGTCACACTAGTCACATTTCAAGTGTTCCACAGCTGCACGTGATTAGTGGTTATCATATTGGTAAGAGCAGACGAGCAAACACAGGCATTTTCATTGTCTCGAAGATGATCTTACAGTCCATGAGATATGTATTTTTGTCCCTTTCTTACAAATGCAGAAATTAAGACTCAGAGTGATTAAGTGACCTGCCAGAGGTGCTAATATCAGGTCCAGAATGAGATCCCAGGTCTTCTGATTCCAAGATCAAAATGGTTTCCGTTTCTTTTATCTGTCATCTGTCACTGAAAAAATCAAGTGCCTGAATAGAGGGTGTCCTGAGTGGTAACTCTGATAGTCCGAGGGTCATGTCAGAGTCTCAGTACGTTATATTGAGGGATGAAGTGAATTCAATCAATTCAACTATATGTTGAGGGAACCATGTGCACTGCATCTGGCACAGCTGGGAAAAGGCTCGTGGGTTCTGGGCAATGTCAGGTCTATTATGAAGGCCTAGTAGCAAGCTGCACTTACTTCTTATACTCACTGTAAACGATATTGTGTAATTGGTTGCTTCACTCTGAATAAAAAGTAGGTATTCTCCAGCTTGGGTTTCTGTCATTTTCAAAATGAACATGGAAACAACCCCTCTGAAAAACAAGAAAGAGAACTGGTTGTTCTGAAAAACGTGTGAAACTAAAAACATAAAATTTCATATTGAGTCAGAAGGCGGCTCGGTGCGTCCCATAGTCCATCTCCTATGGCAAGGATGGCTGCCCTGTGGGGAACACAGCTTCTGTTGTGTGCCCAACGCTCAGCCTGGGCCTCATTGCTCTGACCTTAACTCTGAACCTCTTGCCCTTGAGAGTGAAGGACTTTCACTCCAGCACCTTCACCTCATGCTTCCCAAGCCCTTTGGAGGAAAATCTTCCTTTCAAAAACACACAGGTATAGTGGGTGTGCTCCCATCCAGCAAGGGAGAGCCATTCCCTTCAACAACAAAGCACCCTCCCCAGCCACACTGGCCCTGTCACCTGGCCACCAGCCTCAGTTCCCATTTCCTGAACCAGATCACTGTACAAGCAACACACACTGAGGTAGGGAACAGTCTGCTTGTCTGGGTGAGAGAATTCAAGCAAAATCTGGCACAAGGTATTTTCTCATGACATAATAATGACACTGACATAACACATAGACATAAGGAGGAGCATGTCTCAATGTATGTATTTTTAACTTTTCAGATATTCATGTAAAGAAAAATTTGGCTGGGGGCATTCACTTCAAAGGAACAGCTTTGGGGTAGGTTTGGCAATACTCATTCTCATTATATTAAAATATTCTCCAGCAGCTTGTTCAGTAATGTTGAATTTAAATGTATACTTTTTTACTTTTAGTCCCTTATTACTCAAAGTGTGGTCTTTCCCCAACAGGGTTTGCATCAGCTTGGAGTTGATGGTAATACAGAACCTCAGGCCACACCCAGACCTACTGAACCAGAATCCACATTCTCAAAGACCCCCAGGGAGTCCACATGCACACTGCTTTGAAGAAGTCCTGCTTCAGAGCTGCCACAGCAGGCTTGAGTAGCTGTGCTTGCACTCACACAGACAGCACGTTCCTGGGTTACACAGACATTTGATTTGTTTCTGCTGATATTTCGATGATGGGCCTTCTTTCCTGAATCATTCCTTCTCCTTGTAAGATTTGTGAAAAAGTGGCTAAAAATATTTTGGTACTAAGTTAAGCAATCTACACAAGACCTATCTATGACTTTGGCTAACAAATGGGACTGCCTATTCTAAAGTGAAAAAGGCCACCTCTCATGAAGTGAAAAGATCCTGACTTTTTTTACTTTGCTTCTTGGCCTCAATCCAGTAAGAACTGTTGCAGCATCCAGTTTTAATAAGATGACCAGAACATTTCCTGAAGCCAAAATTTGTAATACAAGAGTATTTTGGTTTAACCCAAAGATAAAGGTAACTGAAAAACAGAAGTGAATAAAACAGTCTCAAAAGAGGAAAAGAAAATGAATGTGTTCCAAGATTTAGAACCAAACTTTAGAATTATAGCCATTGTCCTTAAAATCACTTAAGAGTTTGCTTGAATTTAAGTAAACAAATAGAAATACATGGAACAAATCTGTCACAGAGATGTTCCCTTAGACCCCAGTCAAACGGCCTGATACCTTCATTAAGTCATTTGGGTGCCATTTACTGTCTTTCTGTTCTGGAAAAATAATACCTTTTTGACAGCTGTTGGGCACCAAAAAGAACACCTCCAAGAGTTAGAGACAAAAGCAGTGTTAGAATACAGGGGTCCTCAGGTAACAACACAGTTTCGTTCCCACGACAGTGATGTAACCCAAATTTTGGTGTAAGTGGAAACACACCCTAGCTTAAGTCACTTACCTATCCTAACAGAGTCATAACATCATAATCTAGAACAAAAAAACACAACTAAGCCACAGAAAAAGGAAAAGAACATAAATATACTATAGTGTACACTGTATTGTATATTCTTCCACTGCACACAACCAAACTAGTTCACCCACAAAGTCCGTAAGTACGATGCTAAGGCATATGCCAAAACATTCATTGTCACAATTTTTTTCAGTTTTTATGAGAGTGAGCATTGTAAACTCGAAACGTCATATGTCGAGACTGTCATAACCTGAGAACCATTGTATTAGGTTGGCATTTAAATGGTCTGTGCCCCTTGCTTCCCACCCCCATCTGATATCAGCAAGAGGGCAGTGATAGGTGAGAGCAATCAAACAGAGTTAGATACAGGCTTAGATCACAATTCACAAACATGGGCTAAGGTACTTTGCTGGATCATGAGACTAGCATTTCTCACACACAGATCAATATCTTACTAAAATATTTTGTGGCTGTTGCATTTTAATTCTGCTCATCATACTGTAAAATAAAATAGATAAAGCCAAATGTTTTTTTCCCCAAGCCTTTCCTAGAAAGAAGCTTCTTACTACTTTAACTAGTAAGCTTTTTGCTACTTTAGCTAGAATGTAATTAAAACTTTCTAACTTTTTATCTTTAAGACAATTAAGAAACAAAACACTTTGCCTGACCAGGCGGTGGGCACAGTGGATCGAGCGTCAGACTGGGACACAGAGGACCCAGGTTCAAAACCCTGAGGTCACCAGCTTGAGTACGGGCTCATCTGGTTTGAGCAAGGCTCATCAGCTTCAGCCCAAAGTTGCTGGCTTAAGCAAGGGGTCACTGGGTCTGCTGTACCCTCCCCCCCCCCCCGTCAAGGCACATATGAGAAAGCAATCAATGAACAACTAAGGTGCCACAACAAAAAATTGATGCTTCTCATCTCTCTCTCTTCCTGTCTGTCTGTCCCTATCTGTCCCTCTCTCAGTCTTTCCCTATCTCTGTCACAAAAAAAGAAACAAAACACCTTAAAAACTCAAATATTCTTTTCTCTATTTCTTTTATATTTTACCAGTTCTTCACTGCTTTCTTAGGCCGTAACTATACCTATATATCTATATATAATTTTTGAAATTAATACTTTTTTAGAGCAATGTTAGATTTATAGAAATATTGACCAGAAAATACAGAAAAATTCTACATATATCCTTGCCCTTCCCACAGTTTTTCCAATAATTAATACCTTGGTGGGTATGATATATTTGCTGAAATTGTTGAACCAATTACTATATTAACTAAAGTTCACGGTTTACTACTATTAGGTTCACCTTTTGTGTTGTACATCCGATGTGTTTTGACAAATATAAAATATCACATATCCATTCCCTAACTATACTTTTAGTTCATTATTTCACTGGAGATAAGAGTTACAGTAGATGTGTACAAAATTTGAAAATAAACTCTAAATGAAGCAAAAAGTATTTTTACGGCAAAAAAGAAATCCCTCCCCAAATCCTTATGGTTGCACATCCACCCTCCCCCCTTACCTGTTTTGTAAATCAAAGTGTGGCTGGCAATTCAGAGAGCTGTGTTTAAATACCCAGAGACAGGAAATGTTCCCTGGTGTGGGGAGCAGCACTTGCAGTGAGATGGATGCAGACATGTCCACTTCTACAGCAGCTGCTTGGTAGATGGCCTTCACACTCCCAGGCGGCACGGCACAGCCGAGGTCCTCTGGGGATTCAGATGCCTGTGCCATGAACAAAACAACGTGAATTTACTACAAGTGCATGCTTAATGCAGCCTCTTAGTTGGAACCTTTGCCAGATAAATACATGTTGACACTGTACACAATATCCATTGAGAACATACCACTGACTAAAAATCCCATTAATTACAACTGTTTTTTAAAAAAAAACAGCTAACTTGGCCCTGGGTGGTGGCTCAGTAGATAGGGTTGGTCCTGTATGCAGATGTTCTGGGTATGATTTCCTCCCTCTCCCTATTCTTTTTCTCTTCCCCTTCCACAGCCAGTGTCTCAATTGGTTTGAGTGTGGCCCCAGGTGCTAAGGATAGCTTGGTTGATCCAAATGCATCAGCCTCAGATGCTAAAAATAGCTCAGCACTGGGGCATCAGCCCCAGACAAAGTTGCTGGGATCTTGGTTTGGGCTCATACAGGAGTCTGCCTCACTATCTCTCCTCTTTTCACCTAAAAAATTTTAAAGAGATAGCTAACTTTAGATTGCAGTTTTAAAATGTTTAACAGACTGTTATGAGTTGAATTGTGTCCCCCCAAATTCATACTTTGAAGTCCTAACCCTCAGTATCTTTACATGAGATCTTATTTTGTGATAAAGTCTTTACAGAGTTAATCAAGTTGAAATAAGGCCATTAGGGTGAGCTCTAATCCAATATGACTGGTGTCCCTATAAAAAGAGAAGATTTGAGTGACATCAGAGAAATGGCGCTGTGAGGAGGGCTCCTTATACCTCTCCCTGAAACTTCAGCAAATTCAACAACTAGAGACAGAAAAACAATCTCAGGAGCATCTAAAATACACATACATCAAACAAAGGTATGATTGGGCGAAAACGTTGCTGAATATATAATCTACTCTGAAGTAAATAAGACGGAGAACGGAGTATTCTGCTTTCCTCACTGACCTGAGCAAGGGCTGCTTTCACTTGGAACTGAGAGGAAGGGAGGACTGGGGGCGTGGAAAAAGCTGGGTGAGGGCAGACACGTTCAGTGTCATTTTATGTTTAAAACACTTAACAAAATGGGTATAGAAGGAAAATATCTCAACATAATAAAGGCCATCTATATGATAAACCATTAGCTAACATATTAAATGACATAAAACTGAGGACTTATGCCCAAAAACAAGGAACAAGACAAGGCTTCCCACTCTCTCTACTCTTATTCAACTTAGTGCTGGAAGTTCTAGACAGAGCAATCAGACAAGAGAAAGAAATAAAAGGCATTCATATTGGGAAAGAAGAAGTAAAGGTTACACTTTTTACAGATGATATGATTCTGAACATAGAAAACCCCAAAGACTCCACAAAAAGATTACTAGAAACAATAAACCAATACAGTAAGGTCACAGGAAACAAAATTAATATACAAAAGTCCATTGCCGGGGAGGAAAAAGATGGCAGCGGAGTAGGCGGATGCACAGACGCCCAGCTCTCACCACCAAACTGGAATACAAATCAATTTAGGAAAAATCAGCATGAAAAACCAACTCTGAACTGCAAGAACAGCTCTCAAAAACCAAGTGTTGGGCAGATAGAATGTATTATGCTCACTTTGGTAAGGACGGCGCTGCCCACGGGGAGGCCGTTGCCCAGGTGATATTGATGTGTGTTGAGAATCCTTGTAGCCTGGGGCTTGGTTTTGGGATTGGGCCTTTCCCACCCTTTTTGATGTGGGGCGGTACAATCCAGTCATGCCTCAGAGAAGTGACTTTGTATTGGAGGCTTCCCTATTTTGTATATTGGATTAGAGGGTGTGAAGCTACAGTATAAGGTGGGGGCAGAACGGGAGCTTGGGTTCTTGGTTCCTGAGATTATCATTAGAAGAGAGATCAGAGGAGAGCAGAGAAAGGCCACATGGAGGAGGCCAGAAGAAGCAGCCAAGATGGCGGAGTGCTGAGTGAGATGCCAGTTTGTGTAGAGTTTGTATCTGGGATAAGGAAGGAGATGGGGAACAGAGGTGAATAAGTCTGGTGAGCTAGAAACCTTTGATTCTAGGAAACTCGGATAAGTCAGTGGCTTTGTGAGCACTGAATGTGAGTGGGTTTTGGAGCCCAGTGTGTATTTTTACTTGCCTGCCGGGTGCAAGCTAGAATTAAAGACTATGGCCCACCAGTTTGTGGCTCCGTTGTTTCTTTACCGACTGTCCGAATCCAATGTGAACCTTCATGGGCCAGGCGGCTGCTGTGATAGTGGCCGTGGCTTCTGGCTTTACACCAAGGAACAAAGAAGAAGCCACAACAAACCTGGTAGGGAGCGCCTGAATCTCCCCTGCTTATAGGAATGGGGGGGGGTGAGGCTGAGAGCCCAGAGGGGTTCTCACACAAGGGAAAAGAGCAGAAACTACTGCTCACAGCCACTTGCCTGGCGACCAGGGAGCGAGGTGTGTTGAAAAGACCTGCGTATCTCCCAAGTGGAAAGGAAAGAGAGAGGGACAGACTGTGAGGGGCTAAGGAATGAAGGAGACAAACTAAAAAAGCTGACTCATCCATGTTGGAGGCGGCCATAGCTGGGGGAGGGACTGAACCTTTCACAAAACAGAGCTGAACTGCTTTCAGATCAGAGATCTCCAGACATCTATCTAGCTCCAATCAGCACAACAAGACACAGCTGAAAACAAGAAGTGGGGAGGAGGGGCAGTAACTCAGGTCTCCATGGAGATCTGAGATACACCTCCCCCTACTGAAGCTGAGAAAACACCCTGCCCCCAGGGAGATTGGTTGGCTAAGGAGGCTTTCAGAGTCTCAGGTTACACCCATCACATTCCTGGATACAGTTTCAAGGAAGCCCCCTGCTGAGATCAGTAAACAAGACTATCACCTGTTAAGAAAACAAACAAATCAAGACTTCAAAGCTGCCCAAATCCGAAAGCGGATTACAGATAACAGCTGATACCAACCCAAGAAGATCTAGAAATAACACAACTGAAAACTGGAGGCAGACAACACCAAACCTAGACTCAACCAACTCTACAAATAAAACACCCAAAAACACAATGAGAAGACAAAGAAGTGCAATCCAAATGAAACCAGAAGAGTCACCTTCAGGAGATGAACTGAGTGATATGGAAATAATCAACCTTCCAGATGCGGAGTTCAAAATAATGATTGTAAGGATGCTTAGGGATCTTAGAACAACAATGGATGGTCATTATGAACACCTAAATCAAGAAATAGCAAGTATAAAAAAGAATCAGTCCGAGATGACAAATACAATATCAGAAATAAAGACCACAATGGAAGGAATTAAAAACAGGATAGATAGAGCTGAGGATCGAATCAGCGAGTTGGAGGACAACTGGAACAAAGGCATGAAAGCAGAGAAGAAAAGAGACTCAAAAAGTCAGAGGAAACTCTTAGAGAGCTCTGTGACAACAAGAAGAGAAATAACATCCGCATCATAGGGGCTCCTGAAGAAGAAGAAAAAGAACAAGGGATAGAGACTTTGTTCAATCATATCATAGCTGAAAACTTCCCTAAATTAAGGCAAGAGAAACTCTCGCAATTCCAAGACGCACAGAGGACTCCATTAAAGAGAAACCCAAAGAAACCTACACCAAGACACATCATAATTAAAATACCAAAGCTAAGTGATAAAGAGAAAATATTAAAAGCTGGAAGAGAAAAAAAAAGTTATCACCTACAAAGGAGCCCCCATAAGGATGACATCTGACTTCTCAACAGAAACACTCGAGGCCAGAAGGGAATGGCTAGAAATATTGTAAAGTAATGCAGAACAAGAACCTACAACCAAGACTACTTTATCCAGCAAGGCTATCGTTTAAAATCGAAGGAGAAATAAAAAGCTTCCCAGACAAAAAACAACTCAAGGAATTCATTACAACCAAACCAATGCTGCAGGAAATGTAAAGGGGCCTGTTGTAAACAGATCAAAGTGGGAAAAGAATATAGCAAAAAAGGAATACACCTTTAAAGAAGAAAATGGCAATAAACAACTACATATCAATAATAACCTTAAATGTAAATGGATTAAATGATCTAATCAAAAGACATAGGGTAGCTGCGTGGATAAGAAAACAGGACCCATACATATGCTGTCTACAAGAGACACACCTTAGAACAAAAGATATATATAGATTGAAGGTAAAAGGATGGAAAAAAACATTTCATGCAAATGGAAATGAAAAAAAAGCTAAGGTAGCAATATTTATATCAGACAAACTGGACTTTAAAACAAAGGATATAGTAAGAGATAAAGAAGGCCACTACATAATGATAAAGGGAGTAATCCAACAGGAAGATATATCTATTATAAATATCTATGCGCCTAAAGCCCTGGCCGGTTGGCTCAGTGGTAGAGTGTCGGCCTAGCGTGCGGAGGACCCGGGTTCGATTCCTGGCCAGGGCACACAGGAGAAGCGCCCATTTGCTTCTCCACCCCTCCGCCACGCCTTCCTCTCTGTCTCTCTCTTCCCCTCCCGCAGCCAAGGCTCCATTGGAGCAAAGATGACCCGGGCGCTGGGGATGGCTCCTTGGCCTCTGCCTCAGGCGCTAGAGTGGCTCTGGTCGCAACATGGTGACGCCCAGGATGGGCAGAGCATCGCCCCCTGGTGGGCAGAGCATCGCCCATGGTGGGCATGCCGGGTGGATCCCGGTTGGGCACATGCGGGAGTCTGTCTGACTGTCTCTCCCTGTTTCCAGCTTCAGAAAAAATGCAAAAAAAAATATATATATATATCTATGCACCTAATATAGGAGCACCCAAATATATAAAGCAGACTTTGATGGATTTAAAGGGCGAGATCAACAGCAATACTATAATAGTAGGGGATTTCAATACCCCACTAACATCACTAGATAAATCCTCAAGGAAGAAAATTAACAAAGAAACACCAGACTTATTGGAAACACTAGATCAACTCTATTTAATAGACATTTTCAGAACCTTTCACCCTAAAGAAGCAGAATATACATCATTTTCAAGTGCTCATGGTACATTCTCTAGGATAGACCACATGTTAGGGCACAAAAGTGCTCTCAACAAATTTAAGAAGACTGAAATAATATCAAGCACTTTCTCCGATCACAACGGCATGAAACTAGAAATGAACCACAACAGAAAAGCTCAAAAATTCTCAAACACATGGAAACTAAATAGCAGGTTGTTAAATAATAAATGGATTAAGAATGAGATCAAAGAAGAAATTAAAAAATTCCTAGAAACGAATGACAATGAGCATACATCAACTCAAAATTTATGGGACACAGCGAAAGCAGTCCTGAGAGGGAAGTTCATAGCACTACAGGTACTACTTTAAGAAGCTAGAAAAAGCTCAGATAAACAACTTAACCCTGCATCTAAAATAATTAGAAAAAGAACAGCAAGTAAAGCCCAAATGTAGTAGAAGGAAGGAAATAATAAAGGTCAGAGCAAAAATAAATGACATAGAGGCTAAAGAAACAATACAGAGGATCAATGAAACTAGGAGCTGGTTCTTTGAAAAGGTAAACAAGATTGATGAAACTTTAACTAGACTCACCAAGAAAAAGAGAGAGAGGACTCAAATAAATAAAATTAGAAATGAGAGAGGAGAAATAACAACTGACACAACAGAAATACAAAATATTGTAAGAAAATACTATGAAGAACTGTACCCCCAAAAACTAGACAACCTAGATGAAATGGACAAATTCCTTGAAACATACAATCTTCCAAAAATCAATCTGGAAGAATCAGAAAACCTAAACAGACCGATTACACCAAATGAGATCGAAACAGTTATCAAAAAACGCCCAACAAAGAAAAGTCCAGGGCCTGATGGCTTCACAAGTGAATTCTACCAAATATTCAAAGAAGAACTAACTCCTATCCTCCTCAAACTATTTCAAAAAATTCAAGAGGAAGGAAGACTTCCAAGCTCCTTTTATAAGGCGAGCATAATTCTGATTCCAAAACCAGGCAAAGACAACACAAAGAAAGAAAATTATAGTCCAATATCTCTGATGAATATAGATGCTAAAATCCTGAACAAAATATTAAACCAGATCCAACAATATATGGAAAAAATCATACACCATGATCAAGTGGAATTTATTCTGTGGAGGCAAGGCTGGTACAATATCCGTAAATCAATCAATGTGATTCATCACATAAACAAAAAGAAGGAGAAAAACCATATGATAATTTCAATAGATGCAGAAAAAGCATTTGATAAAATCCAGCACCTATTCATGATCAAAACTCTCAGCAAAGTGGGAATACAGGGAACATACCTCAACATGATAAAAGCCATCTATGAGAACATCCAACATCATACTCAATGGGCAAAAATTAAAAGCAATCCCCTTAAGATCAAAAACAAGACAGGGGTGCCCCCTTTCACCACTCTTATTTAACATAGTCCTGGGAGTCCTAGCCACAGCAATCAGACAAGAAAAAGAAATAAAAGGCATCCAAATTGGAAAAGAAGAAGTAAAACTATCATTATTAGCAGATGATATGATATTGTATATAGAAAACCCTAAAGTCTCAGTCAAAAAAACTACTGGACCTGATAATTGAATTCAGCAAAGTGGCAGGATATAAAATCAATACTCAGAAATCAGAGGCATTTTTATACACCAACAATGAACAGTCAGAAAGAGAAATTAAGGAAACAATCCCCTTCACAATTACAACCAAAAAAATAAAGTACCTAGGAGTAAACTTAACCAAGGAGACTAAAGACTTGTACTCAAAAAATTACAAAGCATTGATAAAAGAAATCAAGGAAGATACAAACAAGTGGAAGCATATACCGTGCTCATGGTTAGGAAGAATAAACATCATTAAAATGTCTATATTACCCAAAGCAATTTATAAATTCAATGCAATACCAATTAAAATACCAATGACATACTTCAAAGATACAGACCACATATTCCAAAAATTTATATGGAACCAAAAAAGAACACGAATAGCCTCAGCAATCTTAAAAAAGAAGAATAAAGTGGGAGGTATCACACTTCCTGATATCAAGTTATACTACAAGGCCATTGTACTCAAAACAGCCTGGTACTGGTATAAGAACAGGCATATAAATTAATGGAATGAACAGAGAACCCACAAATAAACCCACAGTTCTATGGAAAACTGATATTTGACAAAGGAGGTAAGGAAATACAATGGAGTAAAGACAGCCTCTTTAACAAATGGTGTTGAGAAAATTGGACAGCTACCTGCAAAAAAATGAAACTAGATCACCAGCTTACACCACTCACAAAAATAAACACAAAATGGATAAAAGACTTAAATGTAGGCCGTGAAACCATAAGAATCTTAGAAGAAAACAGGCAGTAAGCTCTCTGACATCTCTCGGAGCAATATAATTGCTGATTTATCTCCACGGGCAAGTGAAATAAAAGACAGGATAAACAAATGGGACTATATCAAACTAAAAAGCTTATGCACAGCTAAAGACAACAAGAACAGAATAAAAAGACAAACTACACAATGGGAGAACATATTTGACAATACGTCTGATAAGGGGTTAATAACCAAAATTTATAAAGAACTTATAAATCTCAACACCAAGAAGACAAACAATCCAATCCAAAAATAGGCAAAAGAGATGAATAGACACTTCTCCAAAGAGGACATACAGATGGCCAATAGGCATATGAAAAAATGCTCAAAATCACTAATCATTAGAGAAATGCAAATTAAAACCACAATGAGATATCACCTCACACCAGCCAGAATAGTGCTCATCAACAAAACAACACAGAATAAGTGCTGGCGAGGATGTGGAGAAAAGGGAACCCTCCTGCACTGCTGGTGGGAATGCAGACTGGTGCAGCCACTGTGGAAAACAGTATGGAGATTCCTCAAAAAACTGAAAATTGAACTGCCTTTTGACCCAGCTATCCCACTTTTAGGAATATACCCCAAGGACACCATAGAACGGCTCCAAAAGGAGAAATGCACCCCTATGTTTGTGGCAGCATTGTTCACAATAGCGAAGATCTGGAAACAACCCAAATGTCCATCAGAGGAGGAGTGGATTAAAAAGCTTTGGTACATATATACTATGGAATACTACTCAGCCATAAGAAATGATAACATCGGATCATTTACAATAACATGGATGGACCTTGATAACATTATACAAAGTAAAATAAGTAAATCAGAAAAAAAACTAAGAACTATAGGAATCCATACATAGAAGGGACATAAAAATGAGACTCAGAGACATGAACAAGAATGTGATGGCAACAGGAGTGGGGGGTGGGGGGAGGGGGGAGGGGGCAAAGAAGGAGAGAGGGGTTGGGGGAGGGGAGGGGCACAAAGAAAACCAGATAGAAGGTGACAGAAGACAATTTAACTTTGGGGGAGGGGTATACAGCACAATCAAATGTCAAAATAATATAGAGATATTTTCTCTCAACATATGTACCCTGATTTATCAATGTCACTACATTAAAGTTAATAAATACATTAAAAAAAACAAACAAACCCAAAAGTCCATTGCCTTCCGATATGCCAACAATGAGCTCAAACATCAGAAATGAGCTCAAAAAACAATACCTTTCATGGTTGCAACAAAACAAATAAAATACCTAGGAATAAAACATAACAAAGAATGTAAAGGACCTATATAATGAACACTACAAAGCATTGTTAAGGGAAATTGAAAAAGATATAATGAAATGGAAAAATATTCCTTGTTCTTGGATAGGAAGAATAAATATAGTCAAAATGACTATATTACCCAAAGCAATATACAAATTTAATGCAATTCTCATCAAAATTCCAATGTCATTTTTTAAAGAAATGGAACAAAAAATCATCAGATTTATATGGAACTGTAAAAAACCCCGAATAGCCAGAGCAATCCTAAGAAAAAAGCACGAAGTTGGGGGCATTACAATACCTGACTTCAAATTATATTATAGATACATGATAATCAAAACAGCACGGTATTGGCAGAAAAATAGACACTCAGACCAATGAAACAGAATAGAGATCCCAGAAATAAAACCACATGTATATGGTCAAACATTCTTTGATAAAGGGACCAACATCACACAATGGAGAAAAGAAAGCCTCTTCAACAAATGGTGCTGGGAAAACTGGAAAACCACATGCAAAAGAATGCAACTCAACTACAGTTTGTCCCCTTCTACTAAAATTAATTCAAAATGGACCAAAGACCAAAATATAAGACCTGAAACAAGAAATTACATAGAAGAAAACATAGGTACTAAACTCATGGACCTTGGTTTTAAAGAGCACTTTATGAATTTGACTTCAAAGGCAAGGGAAGTGAAGGCAAAGAAAAATGAATGAAACCATATTAGACTAAGCAGCTTTTGCACAGCAAAAGAAACTGACAACAAAACAAACAGCCACCTGACCAGGAGGTGGTGCAGTGGATAGAGCATCGGACTGGGATGCAGAGGACCCGGGTTCGAGGCCCTGAGGTCGCCAGCTTGAGTGAGGGCTCATCTGGTTTGAGGAAAAAGCCCACCAGCTTGAACCCAAGGTCGCTGGCTCCAGCAAGGGTTTACTTGGTCTGCTGAAGGGCTGCGATCAAGGCACATGCACATATGAGAAAGCAATCAATGAACAACTAAGGTGTTGAAACGCGCAATGAAAAACTAATGATTGATGCTTCTCATCTCTCTCCATTCCTGTCTGTCTGTCCCTCTCTCTGACTCACTCTCTGTCTCTGTAAAAAATAAAAAAAAATAAAAAACAACAACAACAAAAAAAAACAGACAGCCAACCAAATGGGAGATGATATTTTCAAACAACAGCACAGATAAGGGTCTAATATCCAAAATATGCAAAGAACTCATAAAACTCAACAACAAACAAGCAAACAATTCAATAAAAAAATGGGAAGAGGACATGAACAGACACTTCTCCCAGGAAGAAATACAAATGGCCAACAGATATATGAAAAGATGCTCATCTTCATTAGCTATTAGGGAAATGCAAATCAAAACTACAATGAGATACCACCTCACACCTGTTATATTAGCTATTATCAACAAGACAGGTAATAACAAGTGTTGGAGAGGCTGTGGAGAAAAAGGAACCCTCATCCACTGTTGGTGGGAATGTAAAGTAGTACAACCACTATGGAAGAAAGTATGGTGGTTCCTCAAAAAATTAAAAACAGAACTACCATATGACCCAGCAATCCCTCTACTCGAAATATATCCCCATAACTCAAAAACACTGGTACATAAAGACACATGCAGCCCTATGTTCATTGCAGCATTGTTCACAGTGGCTAAGACATGGAAACAACCAAAAAACCTTTTCAATAGATGACTGGATAAAGAAGATGTGGTACATACATACTATGGAATACTACTCAGCCATAAGAAATGATGACATCAGATCATTTACAACAACATGGATGAAACTTGATAACATTATATTGAGTGAAATAAGTAAATAAGAAAAAACTAAGAACTATATGTTTCCATACATAAGTGGGACATAATAAAAAAAATAAGACTCAGGGACATGGACAAGAGTGTGGTGGCTACCAGGGGTGGGGAGGGGAAGGGAGGAGATGGGGGGAGAGGAGGGGCACAAAGAAAACCAGATAGAAGGTGACAAAAGACTATATGACTTTGGGTGATGTGTATGCAACATAATCAAATGTCAAAATAACCTGGAGATGTTTTCTCTGAACCTATGTACCCTGATTGATTAATGTCACCCCATTAAAATTAATTTAAAAAAAGAGGAAATTTAAAGAAGATATGGCATTTGGAGAATGCCATATGAGTATGAAGATAGCCACCTACAAACCAGGGAGAGAGGGTTAGACCAGGCCCTTCCCTCACGGCCCTAAGAAGGAAACAGCCCTGCTGACAACTAGATTCTGGACTTCTGGCCTCCAGAACTGTGAAACAAGAAATCTCTGTTGTTTAAGTCACCCAGCCTGTGACACTTAGTTAGGATAGCTCTCGCAAACTAATATAACAATAATCACAAAATTTTTAATACATAGATAAATGTTTTAGTGATTATTGGTATACACATAGGAATCTACGTAGTATTAGTAAATTGGTATTTGTGTTAGTGAGAATTTAAAGACTAAAATATTTTTGGTCCTGGTTAGTTGGTTAGAGTGTTCTTCCCACATGCTGAGGTTGCAGTTTCAATCCCCAGTCAGGGTATATACTAGAATCAACCAATTACAGCATGAATAAGTGAAGCAACAAACCTCCCTCTCTCTCTGTTTCTCTCCCTCCTCTCTCTCTAAAAATTAATTTTTTTTAAAAAAAAAGGTAATATATAATTGTGTCTGGGCAGATAATCCTCATAGGCTCATTGCCACAATCACATTCCTTGCCTGTTTCAAAAAAATTGAGATATATTAAGAAAAAGAGAAGGGCATGGTAACAACATCTGCTGCTGGATCCTGCACTTTCTACCTCCTAATGTGTAGCATAGTTCATGCATACATGCATGTGCACACACACGCACACAGAAGCTTCTTCAGGTGAAGAGCAGGAAGGCTCTTCTGCTATTGATCATAAGCCATATTTCTGGTTTTAATTGTTCACTTATTCAGTTAGTATCAGATAAGTTAATTTAATCAATGTCTGATAAATGCCAGATCATCTGCCGGGCACTATAAAACTAGAAAGTAAAGATACTAACCTTGTCCTTAAAGAGTTTTGAGCTCTGGCCAGATAGCTTCATTGGTTAGAGCATCATCCTAAAGTGCAGACTTTGCCAGACTTTGCCTGGTCAGGGCACATATAGAAACAGATGTTTCTCTCTCTCTCTCTCTCTCTCTCTCTCTCTCTCTCTCTCTCTCTCCCTTCCTCTCTCTAAAATCAATAAAATAAATACCTTTAAAAAAAGTCTTTAGTCTAGTAATGACAAATAAGTGTAAATGAAATGAAATGTGACCCACAAAAAGGTACCAATTACTTTGAAAGATAAATTTAAATTTTCTGGAAATTCAAAGGAAAGACAGGCAACTTCCAAATTGGGGTGAAGGGCATGCCTCACTGAAGTCAGCAATGGAGCTGGATCTTAAAAATGGCATAGGCCGTGGCTGGTTGGCTCAGTGGTAGAGCATCATCAGCCCAGCATGTAGATGTTCCAGGTTTGATTCCTGGTCAGGGTACACAGGAGAGGTGCCCATCTGCTTCTCCACACTTCCCCCTCTCCCATCTCTCTCTCTCTTCCCCTCCTGCAGCCATGGCTCCATTGGAGAGAGTTGGCCTGGGCACTGAGGATGGTCTTACCTCAGGTGCTAAAATGGCTCCAGTTATAACAGAGCAATAGCCCAGATGGGTAGAGCATCACCCCCTTGTGGGCTTTCTGGGTGGATCCCGGTTGGGTGCATATGGGATCTCTCTGCCTCCCCATTTCTCACTTCAGAAAGATGAAAAAAAAAAAAAGAATGGGCATAGAATAAAGATTTTACAAACCTGACATACTTGAAGAAAATATTTGCAATATATACATATGTATATATATATATATATATACACACATACACATACACATATACACTGTATATATATTACAAATAAAGGACTAATATTCCTAACATATAAGTAAGTTTTAAATATTGAGAGACACAGGACTAAAAACATAGTAGAAAATAGGAAAATGAAATGAATGGACAGTTCACACAAATATATATATAAAGAATGGTCCTTAAATATATGAGAAATGTTTGACCTTGCTTATAATTAGAGAAGCATAAATTAAACTGATAAGAACAGTTACTACACTTAATCTTAGCCAAAGGGTCAAGAAGCTATGAGAAGCATAAATTAAAACAACACTGAATAACCTTAAATGTAAATGGATTAAATGATCCAATCAAAAGACATAGGGTAGCTGCATGGATAAGAAAACAGGCCCCGTACATATGCTGTCTACAAGAGACACACCTTAAAACAAAAGATGCACATAGACTGAAGGTAAAAAGATGGAAAAAAACATTTCATGCAAATGGAAATGAAAAGAAAGCTGGGGTAGCAGTACTTATATCTGACAAAATGGACTTTAAAACAAAGAATATAGTAAGAGGTAAAGAAGGCCACTACATAATAATAAAGAGAACAATCCAAAAGAAAGATATAACTATTTTAAATATCTATGCACCTAATATAGGAGCACCTAAATATATAAAGCAGACTTTGATGGATATAAAGAGCAAGATCAACAGAAATACTGTAATAGTAGGGAATTTTAATACCCCACTAACATCACTAGATAGATCCTCAAAAAAGAAAATTAACAAAGAAACAGCAGACTTAAAGGACACACTAGATCAACTCTATTTAATAGATATCTTCAGAACCTTTCACCCTAAAGAAGCAGAATATACATTATTTTCAAGTGCTCATGGTACATTCTCTAGGATAGACCACATGTTAGGGCACAAAAGTGGTCTCAACAAATTTAGGAAGATTGAAATCACATCAAGGACTTTCTCTGATCAAAATGGCATGAAACTAGAAAAGAACCACAACAGAAAAGCTCAAAAATTCTCAAACACATGGAAACTAAATAGCAGGTTGTTAAATAATGAATGGATTAACAATGAGATCAAAGAAGAAATTAAAAAATTCCTAGAAACGAATGATAATGAGAATACAACTCAAAATTTATGGGACACAGCAAAAGCAGTACTGACGGAAGTTCATAGCACTACAGGCACACTTTAAGAAGCTAGAAAAAGCTCAAATAAACCACTTAACCCTACATCTAAAAGAACTAGAAAAACAATAGCAAGAAAAGCCCAAATGTAGTAGAAGGAAGGAAATAATAAAGATCAGAGCAGAAATAAATGACATAGAGACTAAAGAAACAATACAGAGGATCAATGAAACTAGGAGCTGGTTCTTTTAAAATATAAACAAGATTGATGAACCTTTAACTCAGCGGTTCTCAATCTGTGGGTCGTGACCCCGGCAGGGGTCGAACGACCAAAACACAGGGGTCGCCTAAAGCCATCGGAAAATACATATTTATTATACAATACATATTTAAATAAAATATGTATTTCCGATGGCTTTAGGCGACCCCTGTGTTTTGGTTGTTTGACCCCCGCGAGGGTCGTGACCCACAGGTTGAGAACCGCTGCTTTAACTAGACTCACCAAGAAAAAAAGAGAGAGGACTCAAATAAATAAAATTAGAAACGAGAGTGGAGAAATAACAACTGACACAACAGAAATATAAAATGTTGTAAGAAAATACTATTAAGAACTGTATGCCAAAAAACTAGACAACCTAGATGAAATGGACAAATTCCTTGAAACATACAATCTTCCAAAAATCAATCTGGAAGAATCAGAAAACCTAAACAGACCGATTATACCAAATGATATCGAAACAGTTATCAAAAAACTCCCAACAAAGAAAAGTCCTGGGCCTGATGGCTACACAAGTGAATTCTACCAAATATTCAAAGAAGAACTAACTCCTATCCTTCTCAAGCTATTTCAAAAAATTCAAGAGGAAGGAAGACTTCCAAGCTCCTTTTATGAGGCGAGCATAATTCTGATTCCAAAACCAGGCAAAGACAACACAAAGAAAGAAAACTATAGGCCAATATCCCTGATGAATATAGATGCTAAAATGCTGAACAAAATATTAGCAAACCAAATCCAACAATATATGGAAAAAATTATACACCATGATCAAGTGGGATTTATTCTGTGGAGGCAAGGCTGGTACAATATTTGCAAATCAATCAATGTGATTCATCACATAAACAAAAGGAAGGAGAAAAACCACATGATAATTTCAATAGATGCAGAAAAAGCATTTGATAAAATCCAGCACCCATTCATGATCAAAACTCTCAACAAAGTGGGAATACAGGGAACATACCTCAACATGATAAAAACCATCTATGACAAACCCACAGCCAACATCATACTCAATGGGCAAAAATTAAAAGCAATCCCCTTAAGATCAGGAACAAGGCAGGGGTGGCCCCTTTCACCACTCTTATTCAACATAGTGCTGAAAGTCCTAGCCACAGCAATCAGACAAGCAGAAGAAATAAAAGCCATCCAAATTGGAAAAGAAGTAAAGTTATCATTATTTGCAGATGATATGATATTGTATATAGAAAACCCTAAACTCTCAGTCAAAAAACTACTAGACCTGATAAATGAATTCAGCAAGGTGGCAGGATACAAAATTAATACTCAGAAATCAGAGGCATTTTTATACACTAACAATGCACAGTCAGAAAGAGAAATTAAGGAATCAATTCCCTTCACTATTACAACCAAAAAAATTAAGTACCTAAGAGTACATTTAACTAAAGAGACTAAAGACTTGTACTCGGAAAATTATAAAACATTGATAAAAGAAATCAAGGAAGATACAAACAAGTGGAAGCATATACTGTGCTCATGGTTAGGAAGAATAAACATCATTAAAATGTCTATATTACCCAAAGCAATTTATAAATTCAATGCAATACCAATTAAAATACCAATGACATATTTTAAAGATATAGATCACATATTCCAAAAATTGATATGGAACCAAAAGAGAACACGAATAGCCTCAGCAATCTTAAAAAAGAAGAATAAAGGGGGAGGTATCACACTTCCTGATATCAACTTATACTACAAGGCCATTGTACTCAAAACAGCCTGGTACTGGCATAAGAACAGGCACACAGAACAGGCCGCTCACAAGTAATATGGCATACCCATTTATAATGCTGTCACTATGAGGCATAATCATAACAAGCTCAATCTGTTTACGTCAAACAGACCTAAAATCACTAATTGCCTACTCATCAGTAAGTCATATAGCCCTGGTGATTGTAGCCATTCTCATCCAATCCCCATGAAGCTAAATAGGGGCCACTGCTCTAATAATTGCCCACGGACTAACCTCCTCTATACTATTCAATGGAACAGAATGCAGAACCCAGAAATAAACCCACAGCTCTATGGAAAACTGATATTTGACAAAGGAGGTAAGGAAATACAATGGAGTAAAGACAGCCTCCTTAACAAATGGTGTTGGGAAAATTGGACAGCTACCTGCAAAAAAATGAAACTAGACCACCAACTTACACCATTCACAAAAATAAACTCAAAATGGATAAAAGACTTAAATGTAAGCCGTGAAACCATAAACATCTTAGCAGAAAACATAGGCAGTAAGCTCTCTGACATCTTTTGCAGCAATATATTTGCTGATTTATCTCCACAGGCAAGTGAAATAAAAGACAGGATAAACAAATGGGACTATATCAAACTAAAAAGGCTCTGCACAGCTAAAGACAATAAGAACAGAATAAAAAGACAAACTACACAATGGGAGAACATATTTGACAGTACATCTGATAAGGGATTAATAACCAAAATTTATAAAAAACTTGTAAATCTTAACACCAGAAAGACAAACAATCCAATCAAAAATGGGCAAAAAAAGGAATAGACACTTCTCCAAAGAGGACATACAGATGGCCAATAGGCATATAAAAAAATGCTCAAGATCACTAATCATTAGAGAAATGCAAATTAAAACCACAATGAGATATCACCTCACACCAGTCAGAATGGCACTCATCAACAAAACAACACAGAGTAAGTGCTGGCGAGGATGTGGAGAAAAGGGAACCCTCCTGCACTGCTGGTGGGAATGCAGACTGGTGCAGCCACTGTGGAAAACAGTATGGAGATTCCTCAAAAAATTTAAAATCAAACTGCCTTTTGACACAGCTATCCCACTTTTAGGAATATACATCATAGAATGGTTCCAGAAGGGAAAATGCACCCCCATGTTTATGGCAGCATTGTTTACAATAGTGAAGATCTGAAAACAACCCAAATGTCCATCAGAGGATGAGTGGATTAAAAAGCTTTGGTACTTTGGAATAGTACTCAGCCATAAGAAATGATGACATTGATCATTTACAACAACATGGATGGACCTTGATAATATTATATGGAGTGAAATAAGTAAATCAGAAAAAACTAAGAACTATATAAACCCATACATAAATGGGACATAAAAATGAGTCTCAGAGACATGGACAAGAATGTGATTGTTACAGGGGGTGGGGTAGAGGGGTGTGGAGGAGGCGAGGAAGGAGAGGGAGGGAATAGGGGTAAGGAAGGGGTACAAAGAAATTCAGATAGAAGGTGACAGAAGACAATTTGACTTTGGGTGAGGGGTATGCAGCATAATCAAATGTCAAAATAATCTGGAAATGTTTCTTTCAACATACATACCCTGATTTATCAATGTCACTGCATTAAAATTAATAAAAATAAGATTAAAAACCACACTGAAATATCACTTCTCAGCTATTAATCTGGCATAAAGTATTACAACACATTTTGTTAGTGAGGCAGTGAGGAATGCAAACTGGTACAACCTTCTAGGATTTTGGCAATACCTAATAAAACTACATATGCACTCAGTGTTTGAATCGACAATCACTTTTCTAGAAATATACCTCTAATAATTAACTGTAATTGTATTTTTTAAATTTTACTTTTTTAATTTTTCTAAGTGAGAAGTGGGGAGGCAGAGAGAAAGACTCCCACACACACCTCGAACAGCATCCCCCTAGTAATCTCCATACCAGGCAATGCTTTGCCCATCTGGGGCTGTTGCTCTGTTGCTCGGCAACCTAGCTATTTTAGCACTTGGGGTGAGGCCATGGAGCCAACCTCAGCTCCCAGGGCCAACTTGCTCCAACCGAGCTGTGGCTGAGGGAGGGAAAGAAAGAAGAGAGAGAAGTGAGAAAGGGAGGGGTGGAGAAGCAAATGATTGCTTCTGTGTGTCCTGATGAGGAATTGAACCTGGGACGTCCATACACTAGGCTGATGCTCTACCGTTGAGCCAACCAACCAGGGCTCACTTGAAATTGTAAACTATTAGTAAAAACCTAAATACTCATACAAAGGAGAGTCGTCAAAAAAAGTATGGTACATCCAAACAACAGAGTATTACGCAGCTGTAAAGAAGAACAGGGAGAAGACAAGATGGTGCTGGAGTAGGCAGACGTACCAACATCTACCTCCCAGAACCAAAGCAGATTACAAACTAATTTTAAGAACTATCATCTGGAAAAACCAACTTTGGACTAAACTAAGAGGACTCTTCAACAAAGAAACACTGAAGAAGCCACACCGAGACTGGTAGGAAAAGCGAACACGCGGAGAGGGCTGCCCATCTCCCCGGAGCAAACAGCAGCTGGGAGAGACTCGCGTGGCTGGAGGTGAGTTTAGCAGAGAGGGGAGGGTCCTGAGTCCCAGCCTGTAGTCCCAGAGCCCAGAAGAGGTGTAAGGACAGTATTTAGCTGGAAACAAGTCAGGATACTGTTTGTGAGAAAGAGTCTGATTTCTCAGACCCAGGATTCTTCTTAAAGGGACCGTGCAGAAAACCTCTCTCACAACCACTCACCCAGGGCTCCGGGGGATGGGGAGAGAGAGAATACCAGAGTAGCAGGAAGAGAGTGTAATCTAGGAGGCACAGGGAGAAACATTTTGGGAGATAGCCACCTTGACCCCTGGGACGAGTCACTCCCCAAATCTGAAGTGAATATTTCCCCTGGAAACAACAATACCAGCAAAGGGAAGCAGGAGAGCAGCCAAACAAGCTCCCCCCGCAGCACTCAGAGCAGAGTTGCTTAGAAGGAGGGAGCTTTCCGGTCTATAGGAGTGAGGGTTAGGGTCTGAGCTGCAGTGCCGGCACCCACGTGGCTGAGGGCTCGCCAGAGGGCAGGCGGCAGCAGGAGATGGAAGCATGGTTCTGTTGGCAGGGGCGGAAGCCGGCTGGCCACCACTGGGCTCAGGTGTGAGCTTAGTTTTGCCTGGCTGGGGAGGAGGGGGCGTGCAAAAGCGGTCAAGCCCAGCTGCCGGCATCCTGTAATCCAGCCTACGGGAGAAGAGCGGGAACCCTAGAAAGGGTGGAGACCAGCCGCTGAGCAAGGACTCAGGAGCACAGCCTTTCCCACCGGTGCAACCCAGGCTTGTGGTCTGACTTGGGAGCCGGCTCCTCCCACGAAGGTGGAGCCAAAAGCCCAGAACAGGCTGAGTTCTGCTACTGAGCTGAGCGTGGGCATGCAGCCCTGCCCAGCTGGTGGAGCCAAGGCTAGCAGCCGTTCCACGAGCGGGCTCCTCCTGCAAGGGTGGGGCAAAAGCCTGGAAACAGGTGGAGTACCGCAGCTGAACAAAGGTGCTCACCAGTGCCCTCAGGACCGAGCATAACACCACCCATGGGGGCGGGGCAAAGCCCAAGGCCACCAAGGCTTGTGCAACTGAGCACATGATCACAGCCACTCCCGTGAATACAAAATGCGGAGGCAGAAAAATGCAATAAAAAAGAAACAAGAGAAATTTGCAGAAAAGGACCTAAATAAACCAGATATAACCAAATTACCAGATGCAGAGTTTAAAATAACAATTGTTGGGATGCTCAAAGATATTAGAACAAAAATAGATGGTCATTACAAACACCTAAATAAAGAGATAGCAAATATAAAAAAAGGACATTGAAATAATAAAAAAGAATCAGTCAGAAATGACAAATACAATATCTGAAATAGAGAATACAATGGAAGGAATTAAAAGCAGGATAAATGAAGAGGAGAATGGAGAATCGAATCAGTGAGTTAGAGGACACAATAAATAAAGGCATGGAAGCAGAGCAGAAAAAAGAAAAGAGGAGTGACGTCACGGAAATGGCGCCGTGAGCAGCGCATCCGACAGATCTCCCCTAAATCACAACAAATTTATCAACTAGAAACAGAAAAATTTATCCTTGGAGCATTCCGGAGTTCCACACAAACTGAAAGCGAAAGGACTGTTATCACTTGAATCTGAGAGACGAGGGTGTGGAGGAAGCTACCGCAGGGACGTTCATTCAAGCCGTGAGGGAGTGCGCCTGTGGTGAGTCAGCCCACACTCGGGAGCCGCGAGCAGCCGCGGGCGCTCACCCGGTCCGGTTGCAGAGCGAGCACCGCCCACACCCCAGAGAGGCGAGCAGCCACCAGCGTGCCCGGTCCGGTTGCAGAGCGAGCACCGCCCACACTCGGGAGCAGCGAGCAGCCGCCGGCGCGCGCCCGGTCCGGTTGCACAGCGAACACCGCTAACGTTCCCAGCGGCCCGCGCACTGCGAGTGAGAGTCGCCAGCCACCGGTGCCTGGAGCACCCCATTCGCGGGCGTGCCCTGGGCATTCCACACGCCCAGAGCGCCCTACTGGCACGCACACCCAGGGTGCCCCATTATCCTGCGCCTGGTGCCATCCAGCCGCCAGCGGCAGGGCGAGCGGGAGAGGCACCAGGGTGGTCTTCCCTATTTGGGAGATTCTCTCCGTGGGCGGGGCACCTCACCCAGCCATTCAAGCTAACAATCAAGCGTTGGGGGAGGGGCGCGCGCAGGCAGCATAAAATACCTTCGGGAGCACAGCTGCGACCCAATCACTGAAATTAGCTTAACCCATGAAATCTGCACACCCTCGGTTCTAATTGATAAGATCTCTCTCAGTTCAGTGACCCAAGACAAGAGGCGTGATATTTTTTAGTGCCTCTCGCTAAAGGGGCGGGGGCAACTTCTGATTGATAGAGCCTCCATATTCAGGGATAAACGCTAACAAGAAGGACTTGGCAGATAATAAGATCTATACTACACTAGTCGCAAGCAGAGACTAGTGCCTCTTCTTCCCAGCAAAAACAGGCTACAAAGTGTGGAAAGCCTGGGTTGAGAGGTCCAACTGAATGCTAGGCACTGAACAGTCACCTTGACAACAACTGACTCCCACCCCCGCCTGATTACACTGGAGGCCCTGACTGCCAGAGCCTTTCCCAAAGCCTTGCACTGAGTGGGGATAGAGCGGGGATTTCCCAGTTCTTTGAGCCTCTTACTCCCCAGGCAGAAGCAGTTGCAGCCTTATAGCTGGATCACCAGGCTGCTAATTCAGGAAGGGGGGACTAGGAGAGAGAATCCAGGAAAGCAAACTCTCTCATCGTTGGACCCTGCAAACACCAACAAGCCTTGACTACCAGCAAGACTAAAGCCAATTATATGACATTGCCATAGAATCCCATCAACTGCAAATCCCTACCTAAGTGTGACACAGCAGCAGAGCCTGGGGTACAGAGTCACCAACCAGGAAGAGGGAGAGAAAAAAAAAAAAAAAGAAGTTAACCTCTCAAAATCAAGAAAAATCCACAGACTTTACAACTTGTTCCACTAATTTTGTTGTTGTTGTTGTTTGTTTTTTCTATCTTATTGCCTTTATTTCCTCTACCTTGGTCCTTCTATTCTCTGCCCATCTTATGCTTCCCTTTTCTTGAACTACACTACCCATGAGTGTTACATTTTATTTCTCTTCTTCATCCTCACCCTCCTTTAAGGTTATACTCCAAAACACTTAACTCTCACTCTCTCCTCTTTTGTTTTTTTTTTGTTTTGCTTTATTTTGTTTTTTTCTCTTCCTTTTTTTATTTCTTCCTTCGTTTTTCTCTTTTTCTTATTTTTTCCTTTCTATTCGTTTTTTCTTTTCTCGTTTTACTTTCCTCCCATTTAATCCTCAATCACGAACAAATTAGTTAATTTGGGACTCAAGGCTTTTTTTGGCTTTATTTTTCTTTTTTGCTTTTGTTTTTGTTTTTTCCTTGTTTGTTTATTTTTGTGGCATTTTGGGTCCTCCCAACCCAAGGTCTCCATTGTATTTAGTCTTCGCTCCACTTAATACAACAGATTTTTACTTATTATTTTTATTTTTTTCTTCTTTATTATTCTTTTTTTTCTCCTTTTTTCTGGTTCCCTCTTATCCCTCTCATTATATCTCTTAGTTGACCATCACTTACAAGCAAATCATCTTATGCTTGTCTAAAATTTTCTTTCTTTTATTTTATTTTTTATTTTTTTTTGCATTTAGTAGGTCCCTACTCCCTTTTTTTGCCCCTTGAATTCTTCACCCCAAATCAGGCCCTCCATTATAGGCATGATATTTCCCTGAGGAGGGGAGAGGAGGGAAAGAGAAGAAAGAAAAAAGGGGGAAATAATAAATTATTACTGTTTTTTTTTTTGTGCGGTGTTTTACCTTTTTTTTTTCTTTTTACTCTTTATTAATTCTAATTAGTACTATCAACAAGACCACCCTCAGATGCCAATAAGAAAGAGGAATTCGAATATTATGGATACAAAAGAAAGAGAGGTAACACAAATAGATGTGGAAAAATCTATGGAGAAAAGACTTAACATATTGGAAGCCTTGGAGCTAAATGACAGAGAATTTAAAATAGAAATCTTTAAAATACTCAGAGATATACAAGAAAACACAGAAAGGCAATATAGGGAGATCAGAAAACAACTCAATGAACACAAAGAATATATTACCAAGGAAATTGAAACTATAAAAACAAATCAAACAGAAATGAAAAACTCAATTCACGAGCTGAAAAACGAGGTAACAAGCTTAACTCTCAAAAACCAAAACAAAACAAAAAAAACCATAGTTAGAGATAAAGAAGGTCACTACATAATGATAAAGGGAGCAATCCAAAAGGAAGATATAACCATTATAAATATCTACACACCTAATATAGGAGCACCTAAATATATAAAACAGACTTTGATGGATTTAAAGGGTGAGATCAACAGCAATATTACAATAGTAGGGCATTTCAATACCCCATTAACATCATTAGATAGATCCTCAAGAAAGAAAATTAACAAAGAAACAACAGACTTAAAGGACATATTAGATCAACTCGATTTTTTTTTTTTTGTATTTTTCTGAAGCTGGAAACGGGGAGAGACAGTCAGACAGACTCCCGCATGCACCCGACTGGGATCCACCCGGCACGCCCACCAGGGGGCGACGCTCTGCCCACCAGGGGGCGACGCTCTGCCCCTCTGGAGCATCGCTCTGCCGAGACCAGAGCCACTCTAGCGCCTGGGGCAGAGGCCAAGGAGCCATCCCCAGCGCCCGGGCCATATTTGCTCCAATGGAGCCTTGGCTGCGGGAGGGGAAGAGAGAGACAGAGAGGAAGGAGGGGTGGAGGTGGAGAAGCAAATGGGCGCTTCTCCTATGTGCCCTGTCCGGGAATCAAACCCGGGTTCCCCGCACGCCAGGCCGACGCTCTACCGCTGAGCCAACCGGCCAGGGCTCTAGATCAACTCGATTTAACAGATATCTTCAGAAACTTTCATCCTAAAACAGCAGAATATACATTCTTTTCAAGCGCTCATGGTAAATTCTCTAGAATAGACCACATGTTAGGGCACAAAAGTGGTCTCAACAAATTTAAGAAGATTGAAATCATATCGAGCATGTTCTCTGATCACAATGGCATTAAACTAGAAATGAACCACAACAGAAAAACTGAAAAACATTCAAACACTTGGAAACTAAATAGCATGTTATTAAATAATGAATGAGTTAAAAATGAGATCAAAGAAGAAAATTTAAAATTCCTAGAAACAAACGATAATGAGCATACATCAACTCAAAATTTATGGGACACAGCGGCCCTGGCTGGTTGGCTCAGTGGTAGAGCGTCAGCCTGGTGTGCAGGAGTCCCAGGTTCAATTCGCGGCCAGGGCACACAGGATAAGCGCCCATCTGCTTCTTCACCCCTCCCCTTCTCCTTCCTCTCTGTCTCTCTCTTCCCCTCCCACAGTCGAAGCTCCATTGGAGCAAAGATGGCCCGGGTGCTGAGGATGGCTCTTTTGCCTCTGCCTCAGGCACTGGAATGCCTCTGGATGCAACAGAGCGACGCCCCAGAGGGGCAGAGCATCGCTGCTTGTGGGCATGACGGGTGGATCCCAGTCAGGCACATATGGGAGTCTGTCTGACTGCCTCCCATTTCCAGATGCAGAAAAAGAAAAAAAAAAGAAAAAAAATTTATGAGACACAGCAAAAGCAGTCCTGACAGGGAAGATTATAGCATTACAGGCATACCTCAAGAAGCTAGAAAAAGCTCAAATAAACAACTTGACCCTACATCTAAAAGAACTAGAAAAAAAACAGCAAGTAAAGCCCAGAGCTAGTAGAAGGAAGGAAATAATCAAGATCAGAGCAGAAATAAATGACATAGAGCCTAAAGAAACAATACAGAGGATCAATGAAACCAGGAGCTGGTTCTTTGAAAAGGTAAACAAGATCGATGAACCTTTAATCAGACTCACCAAGAAAAAAAGAGAGAGGACTCAAATAAATAAAATTTAAAATGAGAGTGGAGAAATAACAACTGACACAACAGAAATACAAAATATTGTAAGAAAATACTATGAAGAACTGTACCCCAAAAAACTAGACAACCTAGATGAAATGGACAAATTCCTTGAAATATACAATCTTCCAAAAATCAATCTGGAAGAATCAGAAAACCTAAACAGACCAATTACAACAAATGAGATTGAAACAGCTATGAAAAATCTCCCAAAAAAGAAAAGTCCTGGGCCTGATGGCTTCACAAGTGAATTCTACCAAATATTCAAAGAAGAACTAACTCCTATCCTTCTCAAGCTATTTCAAAAAATTCAAGAGGAAGGAAGACTTCCAAGCTCCTTTTATGAGGCGAGCATAATTGTCATTCCAAAACCAGGCAAAGACAACACAAAAAAATAAAATTATAGGCTAATATCTCTGATGAATTTAGATGCAAAAATCCTCAACAAAATATTAGCAAACCGGATGCAGCAATATATAAAAAAAATCATACACCATAATCAAGTGGAATTTATTCTTGGGAGGCAAGGCTGGTACAATATTTGCAAATCAATCAATGTGATTTGTAAACAAAAGGAAGGAGAAAAATCATATGATAATTTAAATAGATGCAGAAAAAGCATATGATAAAATCCAGCACCTGTTCATAATCAAAACTCTCAGCAAAGTCGGAAGTCAGGGAACATACCTCAACATGATAAAAACCATCTATGACAAACCCACAGCCAATATCATACTCAATGGGCAAAAATTAAAAGCAATCCCCTTAAGATCAGGAACAAGGCAGGAGTGCCTCCTTTCACCACTCTTATTTAACATAGTCCTGGGAGTCCTAGCCACAGCAATCAGACAAGTAAAAGAAATAAAAGGCATCCAAATTGGAAAAGAAGAAGTAAAACTATCGTTATTTGCAGATGATATGATATTGTATATAGAAAACCCTAAACTCTCAGTAAAAAAACTACTAGACCTGATAAATGAATTTGGCAAAGTGGCAGGATATAAAATCAATACTCAGAAATCAGAGGCATTTTTATACACTAACAATGAACTGTCAGAAAAAGAAATTAAGGAATCAATCCCCTTTACCATTGCAACCAAAAAATAAAGTACCTAGGAATAAATTTAACCAGGGAGATTTAAGACTTGTACTCAAAAAATTATAAAACATTGATAAAAGAAATCAGGGAAGATACAAACAAGTTGAAGCATATACCGTGCTCCTGGTTAGGAAGAATAAACATCATTAAAATGTCTATATTACTCAAAGCAATTTATAAATTCAATGCAATACCGATTAAAATACCAATGACTTACTTCAAAGATATAGAACACATATTCCAAAAATTTATATGGAACCAAAAGAGAACACGAATAGGCTCAGCAATCTTGAAAAGGAATAAAGCAGGAGGTATCACACTTCCAGATATCAAGTTACATTATAAGACCATTGTACTCAAAACAGCCTGGTACTGGCAAAAGAACAGGCATATAGATCAATGGAACAGAACTGAGAACCCGGAAATAAACCCACACTTTTATCGACAATTGATATTTGACAAAGGAGATAAGAGCATACGTTGGAGTAAAGACAGCCTCTTCAACAAATGGTGTTGGGAAAACTGGACGGCTACCTGCAAAAAAAGAAAATAGACCACCAACTTACACCATTCACAAAAATAAACTCAAATGGATAAAAGACTTAAATGTAAGCCATGAAACCATAAGCATCTTAGAAGAAAACATAGGCAGTAAGCTCTCTGACATCTCTCACAGCAATATAATTGCTGATTTGTCTCCATAGGCAAATGAAATAAAAGACAGGATAAACAAATGGGACTTTATCAAACTAAAAAGCTTCTGCACAGCTAAAGACAATAAGAACAGAATAAAAAGACAAACTACACAATGGGAGAATATATTTGACAATGCGTCTGGTAAGGGGTTAATAACCAAAATTTATAAAGAACTTGTAAAACTTAATACTAGTAAGACAAACAATCCAATCCAAAAATGGGCAAAAGAAATGAATAGACACTTCTCCAAAGAGGACACACAGATGGCCAATAGGCAGATGAAAAAATGCTCAAAATTACTAATGATTAGAGAAATGCACAGTCAGAATGGCGCTCATCAATAAAACAACACAGAGTAAGTGCTGGCGAGGATGTGGAGAAAAGGGAACCCTCCTGCACTGCTGGCGGGAATGCAGACTGGTGCAGCCACTGTGGAAAACAGTATGGAGATTCCTCAAAAAATTTAAAATCAAACTGCCTTTTGACCCAGCTATCCCACTTTTAGGAATATACCCCAAGAACACCATAGCACTGTTTGAAAAGAAGAAATGCACCCCCATGTTTATGGCAGCATTGTTCACAATAGCAAAGATCTGGAAACAGCCCAAGTGTCCATCAGAGGATGAGTGGATTAAAAAGCTTTGGTACATATATAGTATGGAATACTACTCAGCCATAAGAAATGATGACATCGGATCTTTTACAACAACATGGATGGGCCTTGATATTATACTGAGTGAAATAAGTAAATCAGAAAGAACTAAGAACTATATGATTTCATACATAGGTGGGACTAAGAGACATGGACAACATAAAATGAGACTCAGAGACATGGACAACAGTGTTGGGGTTACAGGGTGGGAGGGAGCAGAGGGAGGGGGCTGGGGGAGGGGAGGGGCACAAAGAAAACCAGTTAGAAGGTGACTTAAGACAATTTTATCAATGTCACCCCATCAAAATTAATCAAAAAAAAAAAGAAAAGAATGTGTCTCACGGCTAATTCAGGCAGAAGAAGAGTATAAGGATGCTAATTCTGCTTCTCAGGCCACATTCTGCAAAAGGGGCTCCAAGCAAATTGGTGATCTGGCTCCTCTGATTTTGCCAATTGGATTAAAAAAAAATAGGTCAGGAATGGCCTGAAATGGAACTAACAATATATAAGCATAAATTTAAAGGACTTTTAGATACTGGAGCTGATTTATCTGTTATTGATAAGCTACATTGGCCTCCTTCCTGGCCCACTCATGCAGCAGCCACAGAATTACAAGGTATAGGGCAGAGTAAATCCCCTCAACAAAGTCCTAGTTTTCTACATTGGGAAGATTAAGAAGGTCATTCTGGATTTTTAAGGCTTATGTGCTCCATGGATGGCCAATTAAGTTGTGAGGTAGAGATGTTTTGAAAAATATGGGAGTGTTGCTTTTCAGTCCTAATGGGTTAGTCAGTACTCAGATGCTTGATCGGGCATTTTTGCCAACCAAGGGTTTAGCGAAAGAATAGCAAGGAATTCCCACCCCCATAGAAGTGGCACACAATACCAGAAGGTGTGGATTAGGATATCAAAATTTAGCATAGGGGCCTTGGGAGCTCCTGCTACCTCAATAATGCATTGTGCAGACCCAATTACTTGGAAATCAGATAATCCTGTATAGGTAGACCAATGGTCCCTTTCTCAGGAGAAACTTAGGGTAGCTGCTCAATTGGTACAAGAGCAGCTACAGCTTGGGCACATTGAACTATCTAATAGTCCATGGAATACACATTCATATTTTGATCTTGTTGCCTCCTGGATTATCAAGGGGCATAGGCAACCCTTACAGCTTATAGGTTTTGAGCCTCAAAATTATTGTTCCTTTTTTCAAATGATCAACAACAATGGCTCTGGGAAACTTCCACTAAATGGCAAATCGCTCTTGCAAATCAATGGACAACTTTATACTGAAACACTCAACTTAAAATCAGCTCAAAGTCTAGAATTATATGCCATGATCATGGCTTTTCAGCATTTGCCATATTCCCCCTTTAATCTATATACAGACAGCAAATATTTACTTATGGTGTTTCCACTATAAAGACTGCTGTCTTAGGGACAAACGCTGATGAACTATTTCAGCAGTTCCTCCTTCTTCAAAGACTTGTATGTCAACATAGAGCTCCATGTTTCATAGGACATACTGGAGCTGACTCCATGCTCCCTGGAGCTTTAGCACAAGGGAATGCCCCCCCTTTTTTTGGTATTTTTCTGAAGTTGGAAATGGGGAGGCAGTCAGACAGACTCCCGCATGCGCCCGACTGGGATCCACCCAGCACGCCTACCAGGGGGAATGCTCTGCCCATCTGGGGTGTTGCTCTGTTGCGACCAGAGCCATTCTAGTACCTGAGGCAGACACCACGGGTCCATCCTTAGCGCCTGGGGTGGCTTTGCTCCAATGGAGCCTTGGCTGCGGGAGGGGAAGAGAGAAACAGAGAGGAAGGAGAGGGGGAGGGGTGGAGAGGCAGATGGGCGCTTCTTCTGTGTGCTCTGGCTGGGAATCGAACCTGGGAATCCTGCACACCAGGCCAATGCTCTACCACTGAGCCAACTGGCCAGGGCCTAGAAATGCCCTTGTTGATCAAGCTACCTCAAAAGAAAATTATTTGCAGCAACCATGACAGATTGAGCAATTCAGTCTCATACTATTCATCACCAGAACTCTGCAGCCCTGTGTAAACAGTTTCAACTTTCTCAGGAAGCAGCATGGCAGATTGGGAAATCCTGTCCAAGGGGTCCTATACTACAATCTGCCCCTTCTATTGGAGTTAACCCTCAAGGACCGCTACCAGAACAACTTTGGCAAATGGATGTTACTCATATACCTTCATTTGGCAAACAGTCCTAAGCCCACGTTACAGTGGATACATATTCTGGATTTATAGTAACCTCTGTCAGAACAGGAAAGGCTGCTAAACATGTTATAGCTCATTGTCTATATGATTGTTCTATTATTGGATTTCCTAAACTGATTAAACTGAAAATGCTCTTGCATATGGAGCAAAAGTATTTACCGTATTTTGTCATTCTTACAATCTTTAAAGTGAAGATATTATTAAAGTGTACCCAGCAAATATTTTAAGGTCAGTTTAAAAAAATTTTTTAAAGAGGGTAGTCATATCCTGGAACTCCTATGGGTCTACCATATCATTCTTTTTACTTAAAAAAAAAATTAAATTTCTTTTGAATGCTGATGAACAGGAGACGCCAAATCTTTTTCGCCTGCAAACTACTACCTTCTTTATTAGATCTAGCTAATAACACTGTTTTGTCTTTTTCCAAATAGCTCCAGATATATGAAAAAGATTAATATAGGCGGATGGGGATCCTCAAACCTTTCAGCGAGATCTTCTGAGCATGGCTTTTAAGATACCAAGAGGCAGAAAAAGCCCAACAGAGATCAGGGGAACTACCAGCTTTTAGGATATGCCCCTAAAGGCTCCAATGCCCCAAAGGGGTCTCATAGGATGCCATTTGGGTCCTGCTTCAATAGTGGAAAGGGAAGTGACATCACGGAAATGGCGCCGTGAGCAGTGCGTCCGACAAGTCTCTCCAAAATCACAACAAATTTATCAACTAGAAACAGAAAAATTTATCCTCGGAGCATTTGGGAGTTCCACACAAACTGAAAGCGAAAGGACTGTTATCACTTGAATCTGAGAGACGAGGGTGTGGAGGATGCTAACTACCGCAGGCATGTTCATTCAAGCCACGGAGAGAGTGCGCCTGTGGTGAGTCGGCCCACACTCAGAGAGCAGCAGCCTAAGCGCTGCGAGCAGCCGTCGGTGCGCGCCTGGTGCCGCGGTCCGGTCGCAGAGCGAGCACCACTAGCGTTCCCAGCGGCCCGCGCACTGCGAGTGAGAGTCCCCAGCCACCGGTGCCCGGAGCACCCCATTCGCGCGCGTGCCCCGGGCATTCCACGCGCCCAGAGCACCCTACTGGCCAGCACACCCAGGGTGGCCCATTATCCTGAGCCCGGTGCGCCCCAGCCGCCAGCGGCAGAGCGAGCGGGAGAGGCGCCAGGGCGGTCTTTCCTACTTGGGAGATTCTCTCCGTGGGCGGGGCACCTCACCCAGCCATTCAAGCGTTGGGGGAGGGGCACGCAGCCAGCCTCAAATACCTTCCGGAGCACAGCTGCGACCCAATCACTGAAATTAGCTTAACCCATGAAATCTGTGCACCCACGGGGCTCTAATTGATAAGATCTCTCTCAGTTCAGTGATCCAAGACAAGAGGCGTGATATTTTTTAGTGCCTCTCGCTAAAGGGGCGGGGGCAACTTCTGATTGATAGAGCCTGCATATTCAGGGATAAACGCTAAAAAGAGGGACTTGGCAGATAATAAGATCTATACTACACTAGTCGCAAGCAGAGACTAGTGCCTCTTCTTCCCAGCAAAAACAGGCTACAAAGTGTGGAAAGCCTGGGTTGAGTGGTCCAACTGAATGCTAGGCACTGAACAGTAACCTTGACAACAATTGACTCCCACCCCCGCCTGATTACACTGGAGGCCCTGACTGCCAGAGCCTTTCCCAAAGCCTTGCGCTGAGTGGGGATAGAGGGGGGATTTCCTAGCTCTTTGAGCCTCTTACTCCCCAGGCAGAAGCAGTAGCAGCCTTATAGCTGGATCACCAGGCTGCTAATTCAGGAAGGGGGGACTAGGAGAGAGACTCCAGGAAAGCAAACTCTCTCATTTTTGGACCCTGCAAACGCCAACAAGCCTTGACTACCAGCAAGACTAAAGCCAATTATATGACATTGCCATAGAATCCCATCAACTGCAAATCCCTACCTAAGTGTGACACAGGGGCAGAGCCTGGGGTACAGAGTCACCGACCAGGAAGAGGGAGAGAAAAGAAAAAGGAAGAAGTTAACCTCTCAAAATCAAGAAAAATCCACAGACTTTACAACTTGTTCCACTAATTTTTTGTTGTTGTTGTTTGTTTCTTCTATCTTATTGCCTTTATTATTATTATTTCTATTTCCTCCACCTCAGTCCTTTTATTCTCTGCCCATCTTATGCTTCCGTTTTCTTGAACTACACTACCCATGAGTGTTAAATTTTATTTCTTTTCTTCATCCTCACCCTTTTTTAAAGATATACTCCAAAACACTTAACTCTCACTCTCTCCTCTTTTGTTTTTTTTTGTTTTGCTTTATTTTGTTTTTTTCTCTTCCTTTTTTTTCTTCCTTCATTTTTCTCTTTTTCTTATTTTTTCCTTTCTATTCGTTTTTTCTTTTCGCGTTTTACTTTTCCTCCCATTTAATCCTCAATAACGAACAAATTATTTAATTTGGGACTCAAGGTTTTTTTTTGGTTTTATTTTTCTTTTTCGCTTTTGTTTTTTTTTGTTTGTTTATTTTTGTGGCATTTTGGGTACTTTTTACGTTGCTTTTTAACTCACTAGCATTCCTCCCAACCCAAGGTCTCCATTATATTTAGTCTTCGCACCACTTAATACAACAGATTTTTACTTATTATTTTTATTTTTTCTTCTTTATTATTCTATTTTTTCTCCTTTTTTCTGGTTCCCTCTTATCCCTCTCATTATATCTCTTAGTCGACCATCACTTACAAGCAAATCATCTTATGCTTGTCTAAGATTCTCTTTTTTTTCATTTAGTAGGTCCCTACTCCCTTTTTTTGCCCCTTGAACTCTTCACCCTAAATCAGGCCCTCCATTATAGGCACTTTTTGTTCCATTTAGCATAATATAATTCACAGGTCATCACAATATTTCCCTGAGGAGGGGAGAGGAGGGAAAGAGAAGAAAGAAAAAAGGGAAAAATAATAAATTATTACTTTTTTTTTGTGGGGTGTTTTACCTTTTTTTTTTTTTTTACTTTTTACTCTTTATTAATTCTAATTAGTGCTATCAACAAGACCACCCTCAGATGCCAATAAGAAAGAGGAAATCAAATATTATGGATACAAAAGAAAGAGAGGTAACACAAATATATGTGGAAAAATCTATGGAGAAAAGACTTAACATATTGGAAGCCTTGGAGCTAAATGACAGAGAATTTAAAATAGAAATCTTAAAAATACTCAGAGATATACAAGAAAACACAGAAAGGCAATATAGGGAGATCAGAAAACAACTCAATGAACACAAAGAATATATTACCAAGGAAATTGAAACTATAAAAACAAATCAAACAGAAATGAAAAACTCAATTCACGAGCTGAAAAATGAGGTAACAAGCTTAACTAACAGAACAGCCCAGATTGAAGATAGGATTAGTGAAATAGAAGACAAACAACTTGAGGCACAACAGAGAGAAGAAGAAAGAGAGTCAAAAATAATAAAAAACGAGAAAGCCCTACAGGAATTGTCTGACTCCATCAGAAAGAATAACATAAGAATAATAGGTATATCAGAGGGAGAAGAGAAAGAAAATGGAATGGAGAATATACTCAAACAAATAATAGATGAGAACTTCCCAAGCCTGTGGAAAGAACTAAAGCCTCAAATTCAAGAAGCAAACAGAACACCGAGTTTTCTTAACCCAACAAACCCACTCCAAGGCACATCATAATAAAGATGACACAAACCAATGACAAAGAAAAAATTCTCAAGGCAGCCAGGGAAAAGAAGAGTACCACATTTAAAGGAAGGCCTATTAGATTATCATCAGATTTCTCAGCAGAAACTCTACAAGCTAGAAGAGAGTGGACCCCAATATTTAAAGCCCTGAAAGAGAGGAACATTCAGCCAAGAATACTATACCCATCAAAGCTATCCTTCAAGTACGAAGGAGATATAAAAACATTCACAAATACAGAAAAGATGAGAGAATTTATCAACAGAAAGCCCCCACTCCAGGAAATACTAAAGGGGGTTTTCCAACCAGATTCAAAGAACAAAAGAAAACAACACCACAAGTAACAGCTCCACCAAGAACACAATAAAACCAAACTTAAACTGTGACAACAAAAGAAAAAAAAGGGGGGAGAGGATGGAGATTAACAGTAGCAAAGGATGATGAAGTGCAGAAATACTCATAAGATAGGGTACTACAATGAATATGGTAGGTACCCTTTTCATTACTTAATGGTAACCACCCTTAAAAAAACCACCACAAAAACACTTGACTTAAAAAAGGTAGCAACAGAGGAAAGAAGTATGGAACACAAACAAACAAAAACAAATGATAGAAAAACAAAAGAGAAGAATCAAACAAGATACAAAACTAACAGAAAGCAATTTATAAAATGGCAGTAGGGAACCCACAAGTGTCAATAATTACACTAAATGTAAATGGATTAAACTTACCAATAAAAAGACACAGAGTAGCAGAATGGATTAAAAAAGAAAACCCAACTATATGCTGCCTACAAGAAACACATCTAAGCAACAAGGATAAAAACAAATTCAAAGTGGAAGGCTGGAAAACAATACTCCAAGCAAACAACACCCAAAAAAAAGCAGGTGTAGCAATACTCATATCTAATAATGCTGACTACAAGACAGAAAAAGTACTCAGAGACAAAAATGGTCATTTCATAATGATTAAGGGGAAGTTGAATCAAGAAGACATAACAATCCTTAATATATATGCACCAAACCAAGGAGCACCAAAATATATAAGACAGCTACTTATTGACCTTAAAACAAAAACTGACAAAAATACAATCATACTTGGAGACCTCTATACACCTGCTGATGGCTCTAGATCGGTCATCCAAACAGGGAATCAACAAAGATATAGTGGCCTTAAACAAAATGCTAGAACACCTGTATATGATAGATATCTACAGGACACTTCATCCCAAAGCGACAGAGTATACATTTTTCTCGAGTGTATATGGAACATTCTCAAGAATTGACCATATGTTGGGCCACAAAGACAATATCAGCAAATTTAGAAAAATTGAAATTGTACCAAGCATATTTTCTGATCATAAAGCCTTGAAACTAGAATTCAACTGCAAAAAAGAGGGGGGAAAACCCACAAAAATGTGGAAACTAAACAACATACTTCTAAAAAATGAATGGGTCAAAGAAGAAATAAGCGCAGAGATCAAAAGATATATACAGACAAATGAAAATGAAAAATACGACATATCAGAATCTCTGGGATGCAGCAAAAGCAGTAATAAGAGGAAAGTTCATATCACTTCAGGCCTATATGAACAAACAAGAGAGAGCAGAAGTAAACCACTTAACTTCACACCTTAAGGAACTAGAAAAAGAAGAACAAAGACAACCCAAAACCAGCTGAAGAAAGGAGATAATAAAAATCAGAGCAGAAATAAATGAAATAGAGAACAGAAAAACTATAGAAAAAATCAATAAAACAAGGAGCTGGTTCTTTGAAAAGATCAACAAAATTGACAAACCCTTGGCAAGACTCACCAAGGAAAAAAGGCACAGGACTCAAATAAATAAAATCCAAAATGAAAGAGGAGAGATCACCACAGACATCATAGATATACAAAGAATTATTGTAGAATACTATGAAAAATTATATGCCACCAAATACAACAATCTAGAAGAAATGGATAAATTCCTAGAACAATACAACCTTCCTAGACTGAGTCATGAAGAAGCAGAAAGCCTAAACAGACCAATCAGCAGGGAGGAAATAGAAAAAACTATTAAAAACCTCCCCAAAAATAAAAGTCCAGGCCCAGACGGTTATACTAGTGAATTCTATCAAACATTCAAAGAAGACTTGGTTCCTATTCTACTCAAAGTCTTCCAAAAAATTGAAGAAGAAGCAATACTTCCAAACACATTTTATGAGGCCAACATAACCCTCATACCAAAACCTGGCAAGGATGGCACAAAGAAAGAAAACTACAGACCAATATCTCTAGTGAATACAGATGCTAAAATACTAAACAAAATACTGGCAAACCGAATACAACAACATATTAAAATAATAATACATCATGATCAAGTGGGATTCATCCCAGAATCTCAAGGATGGTTCAACATACGCAAAACGGTTAACGTAATACACCATATCAACAAAACAAAGAACAAAAACCACATGATCTTATCAATAGATGCAGAAAAGGCTTTTGATAAAATACAACACAATTTTATGTTTAAGACTCTCAACAAAATGGGTATAGAAGGAAAATATCTCAACATGATAAAGGCCATATATGATAAACCATCAGCCAACATCATATTAAACGGCATAAAACTGAGGACTTTCTACCTTAAATCAGGAACAAGACAGGGTGTCCACTCTCTCCACTCTTATTTAACGTGGTGCTAGAAGTTCTGGCCAGAGCAATCAGACAAGACAAAGAAATAAAAGGCATCCATATCGGAAAAGAAGAAGTAAAGGTATCACTTTTTGCTGATGATATGATCCTATACATCGAAAACCTGAAGGACTCCACAAAAAGATTATTAGAAACAATAAACCAATACAGTAAGGTCGCAGGATACAAAATTAACATACAAAAGTCCATAGCCTTTCTATATGCTAACAATGAAATATTAGAAAACGAACTCAAAAAAATAATCCCCTTCACGATTGCAACAAAAAAAATAAAATACCTAGGAATAAACATAACAAAGAATGTAAAGGACCTATATAACGAAAACTACAAGGCATTATTAAGAGAAATAGAAAAAGACACAATGAGATGGAAAAATATTCCTTGTTCTTGGATAGGAAGAATAAATATAATTAAAATGGCCATATTACCCAAAGCAATATATAAATTTAATGCAATTCCCATCAAAATTCCTATGAGATTTTTTAAAGAAATGGAACAAAAAATCATCAGATTTATATGGAACTATAAAAAACCCCGAATAGCCAAAACAATCCTAAGGAAAAAGAATGAAGCTGTGGGCATTACAATACCTGACTTTAAACTATATTATAGGGCCACGATAATCAAAACAGCATGGTATTGGCAGAAAAATAGACACTCAGACCAATGGAACAGAATAGAAAGCCCAGAAATAAAACCACATATATATGGTCAAATAATCTTTGATAAAGGGGCCAACAACACACAATGGAGAAAAGAAAGCCTCTTCAACAAATGGTGTTGGGAAAACTGGAAAGCCACATGCAAAAGAATGAAACTCAACTACAGCCTGTCCCCGTGTACTAAAATTAATTCAAAATGGATCAAAGACCTAAATATAAGACCTGAAACAATAAAGTACATAGAAGAAGACATAGGTACTAAAATCATGGACCTGGGTTTTAAAGAACATTTTATGAACTTGACTCCAATGGCAAGAGAAGTGAAGGCAAAGATAAATGAATGGGACCACATCAGAATAAAAAGTTTTTGCTCAGCAAGAGAAACTGATATAAAAATAAACAGACAGCCAACTAAATGGGAAATGATATTTTCAAACAACAGCTCAGATAAGGGCCTAATATCCAAAATTTACAAAGAACTCTAAAGCTCAACAACAAACAAACAAACAATCCCATAAAAAAATGGGAAGAGGACATGAACAGACACTTCTCCCAGGAAGAGATACAAATGGCCAACAGATATATGAAAAGATGCTCAGCTTCATTAACTACTAGAGAAATGCAAATCAAAACTACAATGAGATACCACCTCACCCCTGTTAGATTAGCTATTATCAACAAGACGGGTAATAGCAAATGTTGGAGAGGCTGCGGAGAAAAGGGAACTCTCATCCACTGTTGGTGGGACTGTAAAGTAGTACAACCATTATGGAGGAAAGTATGGTGGTTCCTCAAAAAACTGAAAATAGAACTACCTTATAACCCAGCAATCCCTCTACTGGGTATATACCCCAAAACCTCAGAAACATTGATACGTAAAGACACATGTAGCCCCATGTTCATTGCAGCACTGTTCACAGTGGCCAAGACATGGAAACAACCAAAAAGCCCTTCAATAGAAGACTGGATAAAGAAGATGTGGCACATATACACTATGGAATACTACTCAGCCATAAGAAATGATGACATCAGATCATTTACAGCAAAATGGTGGGATCTTGATAACATTATAAGGAGTGAAATAAGTAAATCAGAAAAAAACAAGAACTGCAGGATTCCATACATTGGTGGGACATAAAAACGAGACTAAGAGACATGGACAAGAGTGTGGTGGTTACGGGGGTGGAGGGAGGGAAAGAGGGAGAGGTGGAGGGGGAGGGGAGGGGCACAAAGAAAACTAGATAGAAGGTGACGGAGGACAATCTGACTTTGGGTGATGGGTATGCAACAGAATTGAATGACAAGATAACCTGGACATGTTTTCTTTGAATATATGTACCGTGATTTATTGATGTCACCCCATTAAAATAAAAATTTATTTATATAAAAAAAAGAAGAAAAGAACAGTCTCTATGCGCTGACTCAAAATTATTTCCTGGATATACGGTTAAGTGAAGAAAGCTAAATGCAAAATCTATCTACCTTCAAGTATGCTATACTTCATGTAAAAAAGAAGGGAATATAAAAAAATACACAAAAATTGCTTGACCTGGTGGTGGTGCAGTGGATAGAGCATCAACTAGGACATGGAGGGCCCATGTTTGAAACCCCTAGGTCGCCAGCTTGAGCGCGGGCTCATCTGGCTTGAGCACAGGCTCACCAGCTTGATTGCGAGGTCAATGGCTTGAGCGTGGGATCATAGACATGACCTCATTGTCACTGGCTTGAGCCCAAAGGCCACTGGCTTGAGCCCTAGGTTACTGGCTTAAACAAGGGGACACTCACTCTATTGTCCCCCTCCCATCAAGGCACATATGAGAAAGGAATCAATGAACAACTAAGGTGCCGCAACGAAGAATTGATGCTTCTCACCTCTCTCCCTTCTTATCTGTCTGTCCCTGACTCTTTCTCTGTCTCTGTCAAAAAATATATATATACAAAAATAAAAAAATTTTAAATACATATACCATGGCTCAGTTGGTTAGAGTGTTGTTCCAATATGCCAAGGTTGTGGATTTGATCCCCAGTCAGGGAACATACAAGAAATCAACTAATGAATGCATGAATAAGTGAAACAACAGATCAATATTTCTCTCTCTCCAAAATCAGTAAAGAAAAATTTTTTAAAAAGAAAATACACATGTATCTGCTAATTAGTGCACAAGAAATGCAGGACTAATATTAAAAATCTAAAGGAATTGGTTATAGGAGGTAAGTAGGAAAATGATGAAAACTTGGTACTAGATATAAGGAGAAAGTGATACTTCTCTGAGTATATTTTTATATTGCTTTGGCTTTTAGGACCATAATTATGTTTCATACACTCAAAAAATAAATATTTAAAACCAACCAGGATATAGGAGGAACTCTAAATGAAACACAAACAAATGAACTTAATATGTAACAAATAAATAACATAACCATTGTGAAGGGGATGGGATAGTAAAGAACTAATCTAAGTAACTCTGGAAAATAATACTTTGGATACAATAAGGTAAAAGACAAAAGTAATAGTAACACCAATATAGTCCTTTAGTTAGTATACCTGTTTCTCATTGGGTTATGGGTTAATATGTATTTTTCCAACTAGTTTATGTATATACTAGAATTGAATAAGTAAATTATTATAGGTAATGGCAGCCAGATTTCTCACTTTCAGAGAGAGAATAGAAATAAGGAAAGAAGAAAAGCTAGAATGAACCCTTTGGTGCCAAATTAAATCCAGAGTTATCAGCTTGAACTTATGGTGATGGATGGATAGATAGATGATAGATAGATAGATGATAGATAGATAGATGATAGATAGATAGATAGATAGATAGATAGATAGATAGATAGATAGATAGATGACAGCAGATAGATGTAGAGGTGATAGAGAAAGATAAATAGTGTGTGTGTATGGGGGAGGGTGTTAGTACTCATATATACATTTCTTAGCTCTGCCTGCTGAGAGGGCCTAGAAGCAATTACATCCAGTAGCAATGAGTATATCCAGCTCTCAGATCTTGGTTTCTAAATACAGTTCTCCAAGAAATCAGTGCTCCTTGAGAGTTAGCTGGTTAACTCCAGAGCTGAGGCAAGAAAAATACAAGATGAGTCTGAACTATGTTGCTGTGCCAAAAAGTAAGGAGGTGCTTGAAAAAAGATAGGGACATGTTGAAGAACACAGGAGCCAACCTGAATAGCTCCCAAGGGCCAAGGCTGGAAACATTTGTACAACAAAATAAAAATGACAGTTTTGGGTTAGAACCCATAGAATAAAATAAATATCTATGAGGTCATACTGATATATTATAAATAAATAATTGAATAAATAAATAAAACAGAGAAGGGACAGCTCTTCCTCACAGAAGAATGCCAATTAATAAATGTGGAAGGAAGAAGGGAATTAAAAAAATCACCATTAGGCAAACATCACAGTAATAATTGTTGTCAACAAAGTCCACTAATGGAATCTAAAATCAGCAGGTGAAAAATGAAAAAGAAAAAGGGAATTTGCATCTCCTTTTAAATATTTGTTAATTACAAAGGAGAAGTAGTATTTGTTAATTACAAAGTGGAGAAACCCGGCACATACCACCTTAATCTTCAAGAAAAATAAAAAACGATGGCAATATTCAGATTTTAAACAACAATTAAGTGGATTGTGGGAACAGTAAAATAAACTTATTTTGGGTCCAGGATATACTGGTAATACAGCTAAGAATGTAGAAACCTATTAGATTTTCATGGGCAAGTTTTGTTTTCTAAAGAATGCTTGGTTATTAAAAATACTCCTGGGCTATAAAATTTTCATCTGAGAACTATGAAAAGTGAAAGAAATCAAATCCTTCAAAAAGATTTTTTGTTGATTTTAAATTTTTAGAATTAATTTTAGAGAGAGAAAGAAAGAGAGAGGGAGAGAGAGAAGAGAAAGTCACACACAGAGAAAAACATCAATTTGTTGATCCACTTATTTATGCATTCATTGGTTGATTCTTTTATGTGCCCTGGCCAGGGATGGAACCTGCAAACTTGGCATATGGCAACAATATTTTAACCAATTGAGATACCTGGGCAGGGTTCAAAACCATTTTTTAAAAAGCCACAGACATGCTAACAATCAACTTCACATTGAAGTGGGAAAATACCCAAACACAGCAGCTTCAACTTTGAGAAAATGAATGAGCACAATGAGGAATACTCACCTTTGCCACAGTTAAAATTCCTATGGTCGATTGTTTAATGCTGTTTAAGAACTATTGGATCTTAATATAATCCTGAATATTGCATAAGAATATAATCTATACTACATGAAAAAAATAATGCAGGACTTAATTATCATTAATTTTTTTTAAAGATTGTGTTTTATAAGAAAACACTTAAGCCTTGGCCAGATAGTTCAGTTGGTTAGAGCATCATCCTGATGTGCAGAGGTTGTAGGTTCGATCCCTGATCAGGGCACATACAGGAGATCTATGTTTTCTGTCTCTCTCTCTCTCTCTCTCTTTCTCTCTCTTCCTCTCTCTCTAAAATCAATAAATAAAAGTAAAAACCAATTAAATGTGTGCAATTATTTTCTTATGTTGAAAAGACACTGAAAGTTTAAAACATCATAGAAATAATATTGTTTTGTCCTCACTGAAATACTATGTATACAAATACTACTATTAATAAGCCAATGTGTTATGATACTAATAGCAATTAAAAAATTCAAGCCAACCATGCTTCTGGCATTTAAAAAAATCATGCAGTAAATTATATGTTTGCATTCACGTAGGTTGTTGTCATTAAAACTTATTTCACACTGATTTTAAAATCTAAGACTATTTCTAATATCTCAAACTTTAATATCTCGGGTCATGTTGTGTGTATGTATTGTACCTCTGCAAAAGCAATAGCAACTATATATTTGTATAAATCCTTAACTGGAAATGTCCATAGAATTGGATTTAGGTTTGCTCTTTTTTTTTTTAATTATTTTTATTTATTTATTCATTCATTTTAATTTTTTTTTTTTTTTTTTTTTTTTTTTTTTTACAGAGGCAGAGATAGACAGGGACAGACAGGAACGGAGAGAGATGAGAAGTATCAATCATCAGTTTCTCGTTGCGCCTTGCGACTTCTTAGTTGTTCATTGATTGCTTTCTCACATGTGCCTTGACCGCGGGCCTTCAGCAGACCGAGTAACCCCCTGCTGGAGCCAGCGAACTTGGGTCTAAGCTGGTGAGCTCTTTGCTCAAGCCAGATGAGCCCATGCTCAAGCTGGCGACCTTGGGGTCTCGAACCTGGGTCCTTCCGCATCCCAGTCCGACACTCTATCCACTGCGCCACCACCTGGTCAGGCTTATTCATTCATTTTAGAAGAAAGAGAGAGAGAGAGAGAGAGAGAGAGAGAGAGAGAAGGGGGGAGGAGCAGGAAGCATCAACTCCCATAGTGCCTTGACCGGGCAAGCCCAAGGTTTTGAACCACCAACCTCAGTGTTCCAGGTCGGTGCTTGATCCACTGCGCCACCACAGGTCAGGCCGGTTTGCTTTTTATTGCATATAAACTTCTAACATTCTCAGTTCTCTGTCATTTAAGCTTTCTGTATTTGTGTTAATACCTAGGCTATGTTAGATGAATAGCAAAAAGGAGAAGAGTGATGAAAATCAAGGTTGGGACCTGAAGGAAACAAAGCCAGGTTATGAAGCAATTTGCATGTCAGTCTAAGTGAGGTCACTGAAAGTCTTAAGGCAGGCAATAAGGATGGAGCTGTGCTTCAGGAAAAATCATCTGACAGACCATCTGAGATGAACTGCTCAATAAAGAAGCTACATATGGCCCTGGCCCTGAACTCAGTTGGTTAGAGCATCATCCTGATAAACCAGGGTTGTGAGTTTGATTCTTGGTCAGGACACATACCCAAAAGGTAGTCTATTATTTCATACATTTAATACTTAAATAAGGACAATAAAAAGGTAAAAAAAAAAACCTAGATTATAAGAAAAAAATTTAAAATAATAATGAAAAAATATTAAATAATACCTGACAAAAACCAATAAAACTGTTATTTAAGATATTTCCATATTGCTTCTTGATTAGCATCCTCACTTGCAATTTTTTTCACCTATGGACGGAATGAACATTACTACAGGTGCTTGGAATACGCTGTTGTGCAGATGAACATTAAAAAAAAGAGTAAGGAATGTAAATTTGTGATTTCTACATTGGGCAGCTGCCCAGGTGCCTACTTTGAGAGAATCCTGATGACAAGTGCCATTTTAGCAGCTGAACTCAACAAAACATTAGGTATTGGTTCTGCTGAACCAGTGCGAACCAACTGAATCCCATCAGTGATTATGGTGGAATTAATGAGGGCTTGAATTAAGGATGTGAGAGTAGAGAATCTGAGGTGATTATATCAGTTTTTTTAAAAAAAGGAAATTGACAAGACTTGGTAACTGAGTGAATGTGAAGGCCAAGTCACTACTCCAAAATGACACTGAGCTTCCGAGCCTGGCAACAGGGAAGGGCCATGAACAGAAATCAGTTAATACAGGAATGGGAGCAGGTTTGGGGAAATAGAAGTGGAATGAATATGGAGCTGGTTTTAACAAGAAAATGGAAATTTTATTTATCTATATCTAGGAGGTAGTTAGAAAGTGGGGACTCAGGCTTGAGAGAGAAGTCTGGATTCTCTTTAAGGAGAAAGGGAAATTACCTGTTGCTTATTCAAGTTGTGTATCTGTCCTTCCTGAAACCAAACTCAAAAAGAACATGACTCTTGATGGACTACAGTGTCAGGTAGCAGTGAGTTATAGATGCTCATACACACCAGATATGAGTACATAACACACTTAAATTCATTTTTTTTAAAAAAGGCCCATATAACCCTGGTAGGTCCCAATAGTTTCTAGAGAAAATAGCTAAACTTATAATATTAATATTACTTTACCGTGGGATATGATGATGATATCCCCACTGATGAATCATTATTCTTATGATTGATTAAAACACACTTGATCACAGGCAGATCTTGATTTGTAATAGTCTCAAATATCATTGTTGACAAAACAACTGTAAAACAAAATAGAAACAATGAGGTTGATACATGCACACCTTAAATAGAAAATATGTATTCATCTTGCAATAAAACAAAAGCACTTTAAAGTTCATCAGGGGAAAGGTGGCCAGCAGGAAAGTATGATTCCATCAAGAGCAAGGCGCCTAGATCAGTGCTGTTCAATAGAACATCCTGCAGTGATGGAAATATTCTTTACCTGTGTTGTTAAATGTGGTAGTCATTAGCAACATGTGGCTATTAATCACTTGAAATGAGGCTGGTGCAACTGAGGAGCTAACTATTTGTAAACAAGCCATTTCCTCTTCTTTAAGGATGCTTGTAGAATCTTTTCTTTGTGCACTAAAACTTTCAAAGTTGTGTGGTTATTGGAGAGTCCATTTTCATCCACAGTGTTAGGTACTCAGAGGGCCTTTTCAATCTAGAAACTCATATTCTTCTCCTTGGAGAAGTTTTCTTGAATTATTTTATTCCTTCTCTCTCTTTCACCTTCTGTTCTCCTATTACTGGGATGTTTTTCCCAAATGAGTGAAGATCCTTGACAGTTTGCTCACAGAGAACATAAGAAGGACACAGAAGATGATCATGTTGGTTCTGCACACACAACTGACCCACTGCTTGCTCTGCGCATGGATATCTTTAGGTTTCTCTCATGGGCTAGTCAGAGGCCCTAGAAAAGACTCCCCTCTCTTGCCTGCTGCCCATGGCGTGGGAGCTTGTAAAGCCAGGAGCCAGGGCCGGGGCCACCATCACAGCAGCCCAGCTCAGGCAGGTTCGCATTGGATTCAGACAGTCGGTAAAGAAACAACGGAGCCAAAAACTGATGGGCCATAGTCTTTAATCCTAGCTTGCACCCGGCGGGCAAGTAAAAACACACACTGGGCTCCAAAACCCACTCACATTCAGTGCTCACAAAGCCACTGACTTATCTGAGTTTCCTAGAATCAAAGGTTTCTAGCTCACCAGCCTTATTCTCCTCAGTTCCCCATCTCCTTCCTTAACCCAGATACAAACTCTACACAAACAGGCATCTCCCTCAGCACTCCGCCATCTTGGCTGCTTCTCCTGGCCACATGGCCTCTTTCTGCTCTCTGCTCTGCTCCCTCTGCTCTCTCATGCTAGTCATCCCAGGAACCAAGAGCGGGCAAGCTCCCGTTCTGCCCCTATTTTATATTGTAGCTTCACAATCTCTAATCCAATATACAAAATAGGGAAGTCTCTAATACAAAGTCACTTCTCTGAGGCATGATTGGATTGTACTACCCCACATCAAAAAGGGTGGGAAAGGCTTAATCCCAAAACCAAGCCCCAGGCTACAAGGATTCTGCCTGCCTTTAGCTCGCCCCCAACACATTAATATCATCTGGGCAGTGGCTTCCACGTGGGCAGCGGTGCCATCTTTAACAAAGTGAGCATAATACGTTTTATCCGCCCAACAGAGCTCATGCTGGCAATTTATGTTCTTTCAGGGGTCCCTTTTCAGCTTTCTCAGCCCCACCTTATGATTCCACATTTTTCATGTACTTTCAAGCTCTCAAAATTTTGGTGCACACACAATGCAATTATATGACGTACTGTAGAATTGTGCACCTGAAATCTGTATAATTTTATTAACCAATGTCACTAAAAAAATATTTTTTAAATAAAACTTGACACAAAGCTCCTAAAACTCTTGGCATTTCATGAGTGGTAGAAGTGTCTTGTCATTCATAAAAAAATTCTTTTGAGCACAACTGAGTTTATGCTAATGAGGTAACAGGGTGGAGCCTCTAGATAGCCTGAATATGGGGCTGGTCACCAGAAAGACCAAGTGATTAGAAAGTGAGGGCTTTCAGCCACCCGCTCTGACCACAAGGAAGGAGCAGGGGGCTGCAAATGAAGCTCTATAGAAATTCTTAAACTGAAACATGTGCAAAGTCTCTGGGCTGGTGAGCGTGTGGAGGCGCTGGGAGAGTGGCTGCCTCATCGAGGGCACAGAGGTTCCGCGCCCTTCCCACACACCTTGTCCTATGCATCTCTTCCATCTGGCTATTCTGAGTTCTATCCTTTATAATAAACAACTAATCTAGTAAATAAAATGTTTCCCTGAGTTCTGCGAGCTCCTCTAGCAAGTTAATCGAACCTGAGGAGTGGGTCAAAGGAGCCTTTGGTTACAGCCTGTCGTCAGGAGCCCAGGGACACCTGGACTTGTGACTGGCATCTGAAGTGGATGGGGTCCTTGTACCTATAACCTGTGGGATCTGACACTATCTCCAGTTGGATAGTGTTTGAATTGAGTTAAATCATAGGACACTCAGCTGGTGTTACAGAATTGCCTGGTGTGGGGAAATGGCTCCTCAATACATTGGTGACCAGAGTAGCAGAAGTGTTCAGTGTTAGCAGTGACATGCACAGAGAGAAGGAGACGTGTGTGTTGCCTTAGAACTTGGTAGTCCTGGTTTCATCCTCTTCTCTCATGCTCCGGATATTGACATGATTTTAACTACTGTCTACTTGCTCATGAGTTCCTAATTCATACCTCCTGTGTATATAGTTACATATCTGAGTGGCCCTCAGGAACCTTAAATTCAGATTGAACTTGATTTATTCCTTCTTAAACCTACTCCCTCCCCCATCTTTGCTTTCGCTCAGTTAGTGGCAACACATCCACTGTCACCAAAGCCACAAACGGGAGAAGTCATTATGACTCCTCCATCTCCCTTACTTCCCATCACCTTAAACCAGTTGTCAAGCCTTGATGTTTTAACCTCTTGATTCCCAATTCTATGTATTGTCTTCCCTTGCTGTTACTATGGCCCTAATTCAGTCCTCATCATCTCTAGCCTGGACTACTGCCAACAACTTCCCAATTGGCTTCCTTGACATGGTCACATCTGCTTCACATCCAGCTTCAATACAGACACCAGAGTTGTCTTTCTAAATATAATCACAGAGTGTCACTGCTCTGTTTAAAACCCCTCCACAACCTACAGCAATGGTTCTTACCACTTCTTGAGTCACAGACCTCTTTGAAAATCTGATGAAAACAATCAACCCTTTTTTCAAAAAAATACCATGTATGCACAGGTGCGTGCGCGCGCGCGCACACACCCACCCACCCCCCCACACACACATACCCTAACGGATACGATGGACTTCTAAACTCTACCCAAAGACTCTTGGTCTACATGACAAAGTTCAAGTCCCTTATCACATCACTACAACACACTGACACATGACACATTGAGCCTCCAGCAACCTGATTTCTTTACAAAGCTAACCACTGAACAGTCTTCAGACAACTTCCTGAGTTACAACTTTGTAAATGATAGTCACTCTATTCCTGCAGCCTTTATACATCCTGTCTCAGCAACCAGAAAAAAATTAGTTTTCCATCTATTCCATGTTTCTTTCTCAACTTTGTATTGTTTTCTTTGCTATCCTATTTGCCTGCAATGTCCTTATCCTCTCTTTTCCCTGTCAACTGTGCTGGCTCTAGTGTCACCACCTCCTCTTGGAAACTTTGCCTTATTTTCCCAGTCTGGGTCACCTCTCTGCTTATATTTACAATTGCACAGCCATTTTCCTTTTACATTCCTGACCCTTTCCTGTCGACACCCCCATTAGGCTGTGGGTTTTTGGAGGGACAGAACCAGTCGCATGTGGCACTTAACACAAATCTTGGACATAGTCAGTGCTCAAAAAGTATCTAAGAAGTGAAGGAGAAAAATCTAGTAACTCTAAATCCTAATGATTTTTCCAGACTTTGTACATTTCTCTTTCTGCAAAGCACCTGCTTGACAAGGAACACAGCCATACCTCACAAGTATCTGCTTTGAAGTTCTAAGGTGCTGCTTTCTCCTTTGTACAAACAAGGAGCCTGTGTGCAGAGACACCCCCTGCCAGAGGACAGAGCACGTTCCCACGTGGTGGTCCTACCTGTGTTTCTCCAAACCCAGAATCCCTCACATTAGGAAAATCTGAAAAATGGCAAAGCATCTGAAGACTGAATTTAGTGGGTTTCTTATAAACAAAATACAATAGTTTTAAGAAATAATAACAACATCCTGTTTTATTAGAGACTATGAATAGTTTTATGGCGGATTCTTGGCTACCAATTGACTAATAATGACAGCAGTAAATATATATATTTTACTGTTTAACCTAAAAAATAACAATAGTTCCTCTTTTGGGGTCTTATGCAATTCCTCTAGCCACAAAAGAACACTGTGTGTGTGTACTTTATGTTATTTTTAAATTTCCTCCACATGTGTTGGTACCCATAGAACAGAATTACATGATTAAAATCAATGACCAAAGTTTTCATTTCATTCCATGAGGAACAGTAATAACATAGCTATACAAGGTATCAACCACCAGCACTGAAATCACCTATGTGTAAAGCTCAGAGAGACCCCTCAAAAAAAGGAAAGACCTTCAGCTACACATTGTGACTACCTAACTGAGAAGTGGTGAAAGCGTCTTTGGAAGTCAGGGTGAAATTCTTAAGATCACGAAGTCACTTGATGAAAACCAAGAACTCTATCTACTCCAACAAACCACCTACTATGGTTTGCTGTTTTAGAGTGACTGAAGGATAGAGCAAGACCAACGTAAGCAAATTATAAAGTAGGTGAAGCAAATTTTAAACCCTCAATTTCTCTTCCCGAAGTCCTTACTCTTCTCTTATTCTCTGCACAGTTCCTTTCAACATTAAGAAAAATTATAAAATACACTATTTTTGAGATTGTTCGCTTTCTGTCAAATCAGAATCTTGGCCCAAAGGTTAAAGCAACATCTAGTGGGTATTTCAGGAGTCAGCAAAATTGTACATCTTCAACACTGAATCTATGAGCTTTTGTCACACGCTTTCTGAGTTTCATTAGAGAACGACAAGATAAGAGGAACAAGAAGAGCTATGCAGAAAGCAATAAGGCTGATCCATTCCATGGGCTTCTCGAGTGAGCAGAAATGCTTCTCTGAAAGTAAAACATAGTCAACAAATTTTTTCAAAGAACCATTCAGAAACTCCTTCCCAAAATCTAAAAGATGGTCAGACTTAACTCTGGAACACTCCATTTGTTTAATCAGAAATGGAAGAGCAGTTTCTTTCCCACAACCAGTCAATACAGTCTCCACTGCAACAGGGTATGTTTATGTAGTTTCAGGGGGCAAAAAACCCAGGTTCCTGTTCTGACCTGGCTGAAGCTTCCCTTGCTGAAACACAGTATTTTTCATTTATGGATATTGAGTGATATCCATAAATGAATATCACTGTGTTGGAAGTTTGAACCAACTAAAAACAAGCTTTGGGCTCAAATGCTTTTTCTATAGAAAGGTAATGTCCATGCATTTACTTAAATGGAATGGAACTTATTATCTCTATGTAAGTTCCCCCATCCCTATCCCCTTCATCTCTGTACTATTTCTACCTAGCACAGAAATAAGTGTTCAGTAAAAACTTGTCATGTCAGAGAGAAAATTTCGTTCCCAAGCTTGCTTCCTCCTCACCTTTCTTATCTGAAGTCTTCCCTGAAATATAAGAAAGTGGTCCTCCTTCATGTTTACTATCTTATCACCTGGCTGTTTTTCAGTTAAACAACAGGAGAATTCAAGAACAACAAAATCTTCACTGATACCTAAGAGTTACCGAGAGTGTCTTTCTAGTTATAAAAAGTAGACTCATTCTCAAATGGAAGGCAAGTGGTTCATAATTAAGCTTAACAGGATCATTTACTATTAGACAGATGTGCTGTACCTTGGGAGAAACAAATAGCCATCTAAACTTGTATGATGACAATTCAAACTAGAATTGAAGGGACCTTAATATCAGGTTACCAGATCTGGTATCTGATCCAATCCAAATTGATCTTTGCCTACTATCTCTGCCCTCTACCTCCTCCTGAATCAAACCTCTCTTAGACTGGCAGCTTACAAGAAGGCAAATAAAGATAGCTAAGCAACTAGGACAAAGGATGTCAATGAAAATGTGTAATTCAAGGCTCTGAATAGGAATTTTCTGACACTAGTGAGAGAAGTCGTGTCATAATTATTAAAATACTATTTCTCTCTTTAACCCAGTATCAGCACACAATATAGTTAAGGCCTTGGCCAGTACAGTTCCACTCTGTATACACTACTTAGAAAAAGTCATCATTATTCATAAAAGATAGAGTTTACAACATAAGAGAAATGGGGATTGCATTTTATAATCCAAAGAATTTAAAGCTTTTAAATATTTTAAAGCCCTCACTTTTCAGCTTCACTTATACTGAGTGTTGGCAAAGACCTGAGGAACTGGAACTCCCATATGCTGCTAGAAGGAATGTATATTGGTATGGCTACTATGGAAGACTGTTGGCAGTATCTAGCAAAACTGAATATATGCCTTTCCCTATAATCTAGGAATTCTATTTGTGGGTATCATCCCTCTTAGGGGAAATGTGTGTTATATACACCAAAAACATGCAAAAAAATGTTCACAGCACTATTATTCATATTAAACAAAATTGAAAACAACTTAAATGTTTTTCAACAATAGAATGTACCAACAAACCATACATATATCTATACAAAGGAATAGCACTCAGAAATTTTTTTAAATGACCACTGCTACTGAGAACAAGGTTGAATCACATAATCACAGTGTTGAGTGCAGAGGCTGGACATAAAAGAGTACATGACAATGGTCTGTACCATTTTGAACTTCTTATATGAAGTTCAAAAACAAGTGAACTTATGATATTAGAAGTCAAAACAATAGCTACCTTTGCAGAGTAGTGACTGAGACAAGGCTGAGTTGGAATTGTTTTATATCTTGATCCAATAATGGTTTTGTGGACACATACATATCTAAAAACTAATGGAGTTATACTGTTATGACTGTGCATATTTGCTGTAGGCAAATCATATACCTTATTTACAAAAATCTGCAGAGAGATGTAGAAATTTTGGGGTTCTTTCCTAAATAAAGAACTCAATACAGCTTAAATATAGTTGCAAATATTCATCTTTATAGTTTCTGAAAGTCTTTATATGCCACTGAAAAACTCACTAGTGTCATACTTAACAGAAAGCTAACTTTGTAGTCATAGACTGAAAAACATATTGGACTATACATTTGAAGCATACATATTTACCAACTAGTGAAAATATTTAAGAAATGCAAATGTCTTTTTTTCCCCAGCTTCCCCCCTTATGTCACATTTCTTACTCTGTAATTCTGAATGATTTGTAACAAAAACTACTGGACATAATGTTTACATGTCTATATATACCATAGAAACTTCATGTTAGAATCCTAGAATTCGGGAGTAGTGAGTGCAGGTTCCAAGACTGCAAACCGAGGACAGAGAACTGAGCCTCCCGGACTCCCAGAACTCTGTCTCCTTTCCCCGAAACTCGAGTCCACCCTCTCATCTTTCCAGACAGATGGAGTGCATCGAAAGGGGCCTCCCCCCCCCCCCCCAGTGGCAACTATGCTACCCAGCAGATTATTTGGGAACTATCAGCTAAGTCCTTGAAAATTCCCTTGGGGTTTAATGCCAACATAAAAAATTGAGTAAAGAACGAAGGGGCCGCTAGTGTTTTAATATGTAAATCCTGCTTGCATAATATTCCCAAAGTAATTTATTCGTTAATCCAACCTAAACTCGGCAGGGTGGGGGTCATTCAGAATGACTCGCTTTGGGGGAGAATGCGGACGCATTTGTCAATCAGAGTTCACTTCATACGTTAAAACCCCCAAAGAGAGAAAGACGCCACCCAGAAGCCAACAGTATCCAGGGTCGGTTCGGCAAGGTCTGGAGCCACACCCGCGGGGCGGCCGACGCAGGTGGAGGGCACAGCCCCAGAGCGCTCGGGTCGAGCAGGCGGCCGGTGGCGGGTGGCGGACGGCGGGGTGGCCCCGGCCGAGGCAGAGCCTCGGTGGGCCAACCGCGGAATCCGGCCGCCAGCCGGGACACGGCCCGAGCTGGGAGCAACTTTGCAGATGAGGCAGAAGACGTAGGGTGAGCAGGGCCGGGTCAGCGGCCCACTGCGGGGCGAGTCCGAGTCTGGGTCCGGAGGGCGCAACAGAGGGGAGGGGCGCGGGAGCTAGGGAAAGCGCGGAGAGGCCCCCGGCGCCAGGGACCTGGAGGCGCGCGCCAGCTACTCTGCGGGCTGGGGGTTGAGACCGCGCCGGGGACTGCGGGGGCCTTACCGAGCAGCGGCAGCCGGCCGCCGAGGCGCGCCAACGCCGGCATGGCCTCCGGAACCCGGGGTCCCCTGGCCGCGCCGGCCCAGCCCTGCGATGCTGCCCAGAGCGCGCGCCCCGCGCTGCAGGTGGCTCGCTTAAGGATGCGCGTCACCGACCGCAAATTCCCTTGGACTGGTGCAAAGTGGAAGGGGGGAGGATCTCTCTCCGCACGGGCAGGGGCCAAGGCGGGCACGCAGAGGTTGGGCCCAGCGGGGAGCGGGTGCCTGGCGCAGCGCAGCGGCGGAACCCACGTGCCCCCGGTGTTCGCAGCCTGCGCTCCACGGCGGGCCAGTCGCACAAGCTCGGGGCTCTGGCTGAGGAGGAAGCACGGCAAGAGCTGCCTTGTTCCATCTAGGGCGTGCCTGAACACCTCTTTTGGTTCTCGGAGTGTGTGTTCATTAGAGAGCCAGAAAGCGCCCTCCTTGCGTCTGGGGTAGGGGGTTGTTGAGGCCCCAGAATGGGATCTATAGCTGCGCTACACCTGCAGCCATGACAAGTGCACAGGCCAGCAGAGGGTCGCGGTCCATGCTCGGTGGATCCTGACTGATCACTGGGCTTTGTCTTCCGCTCCATCTTCTAGGATGCCCAGAACCCAGTCTGCTAGTGGCAGCAAGAAAAACAGGCTCGCTTTCAATGTCAACCCAGGAAATTCGGAAAGCTGAGAACTAGTTAGGGAAACAAAAGCAAAACACAACCTTGCATCCCAGAGGATGTTATGACTTCTCCACTCCATAATTCTTGTTCTTCATTGCATAATATTTCCAGTTGAAATTTATTTTACTTGCTGCCTGACCAGTGGTGGTCAGGTTGGAAACCTGGTTGGAAACCTGGGGGGTCTGGGGCTTGAGTGCAGGATCACCAGCTTGAGTGTGGGGTGATCGGTTTGAGCATGGGATTATCGACATGAGCCTATGGTGGCTGGCTGGAGCCCCTTGAACAGGGCATGCATGAGAAGCAATCAGTGAACAATAAAGTGCTGGCAACTAGGAGTTGATGCTTCTAATCTCTCTCCCCTCTCTCTCTCTCTGGGGGAAAATTTTATTTTATTTGCAGTAAATTGAAGGTTGGAAGGCCCTGGATGCTGTTCTGACTTCCCAGTTAACTAGCCCTTTGACCTTCACAAGTCATTGACCTAAACAGCCATTTGTTTTTCTGAGTTCCATTTTATTTACCTACAAATGAAGGGAATTAACCGGTTTATAATGTATCTCCAAATTCTAGGAATTCCATGTTTTTAATACTTTTCTGATAAAGCATAATAATTGACAGTGTTCATTCTTGGATACAGAATTCTTTTCCTTGGCTGCAGTCTGTCCCAGGGCATGACAGAAACTTTAAAAGTGTCTAGTGTGGTATGTAGAGTGTGTTATGTTGAGTGGGACACTTAAAACCATGTCAACACAATAAATTAAAGAAGAAGAAAAAGAAAAAGAAGAAGAAGCAGCAGCAACCCTGGACAGATGGCTTGGTTGGTTAGAGCATCATCCAGAAGCACAGAAGTTGCTGGCTCAATCCCCCACCAGGGCACATACAGGAGCCCATTGATGTTCCTCTCTCTCTCTTCCTCCCCCCAAGAATAAATTTAAATTTTTTATTTATTTATTCATTCATTCATTTTAGAGGAGAGAGGGGGGAGAGAGAGAGAGAAGTTGGGGAGGAACAGAAAGCATCAACTCCCATATGTGCCTTGACCGGGCAAGCCCAGGGTTTCGAACTGGTGACCTCAGCAGTCCAGGTCGATGCTTTATCCACGGCGCCACCACAGGTCAGGCCTAAAAATTTTTAAATGAATAATTTTTTAAAATGAGAAGCAGGGAGGCAGAGAGACAGATTCCTGGATGCACCCTGACCAGGATCCACCTGGCAAGCCCCCTATGGGGTGATGCTCTGCCCATCTGGGGCCATTGCTCTGTTGCTTGGATACTGAGCTATTTTAGCACCTGAGGTGAGGCCATGGAGCGATCCTCAGCGCCTGGAGCCAACTTGCTCCAACTGAGCTATCACTACAGAAGGGGAGGAGAAGTGAGAGGGGGAGGGGTAAAGAAACAGGTGGTTGCTTTTTCTGTGTGCCCTGACTGGGAATTGAACCCAGGACATACATATGCTGGGCCAATGCTCTACCACTGAGCCAACCATTCAGGGCTGAATAAAATTTTTTTTAAAGAAACAAATGTAATAAAATAAAATAAAAGTGTCTACTATGGTGCAGCCACCATGGAAAACAGTATGGCAGTTTCTCAAAAATTTAAAAATAAAACTACCATACGATCCCACAGTTCCACTTTTGAATATATACCCCATAGAATTAAAAGTAGGAGGAGAGATGACGTCAGAGTAATGGCGGAGTAGGAAGCGATACCGATAAATCTCCCCCAAAACTCAACAAGATCTTCAACCAGAAACAGAAAAACCTATACTTGGAGCTTCCAGATTCTTCGCAATACACCCAAAGGTATGATTGAGTGAAAAATTGGCTAAATATATAACCAAACCCCGAAGGAAATAGGGAGTAAGAAATGCTCCGCCTTCCTCACTAACCTAAACAGGGCGGCTTTCTCTGGTAACTGTGAATATAGAAACTGAGGCGGGCAAAGGGGGTGAATAGATCCAGGCCGCCGCAGCAAAAACAGCCGAACCAGGCTGTGGCTCAGAGATCCAAGCCGAGGAAAATCTGATCCTGTGGCAACCCGGGCAATACAAGCTAACACTCGCGCCAAACCCAAACAAAGAAAGACAAGCGGAGCGGCCATTTTACCCGGTCTCCTGGTCGGTGCGCAGTTAGTGGAAGAGAGATTTCTTCCTAAGCCGCGGAAGTGGGTGCCCGTGTTGCCCCACAGAGAGGCAGGGTCAGAGGCCTTTCTGTGGGCTGAGGGCAGAGTCTCTGGGCAGCCCCAGCGCCCTGGGAAAGCCACGCACGGGAGGGAGTGAGAACTAATCCCAACGGTGGAGATTTTCCGTGCTGGAGGCTGTTTCACTCAGAGGGAACCGCGGCCAGCCTCATATCCTGGTTTGCGCGCGCAGATAAGGAGTGAGCGATTCCTCCGAGTGCCTCGGCAGTGCGCGCCCGTGTTATCGCAGAGAGGGGCAGAGTCAGGGGCCTTTGTGTGGGCCAAAGCGGAATCTCAGGCCGCCCCAGCGCCTTGCAAAAGCCGCACACGGGGACGGAGCGAGACTCAATTCCAACGCTGCAACTTTTCCCTGCGGTTGGGGGTTTCACTCAGAGCGTGAGACTGCTGGCCGGATATCCTGGTTGCAGACAGTGAGTGAGAGTTTCCTCCAAGCGCCCCCCAGAAGTGGGCGCCCGCTTGTGTTACCGGATAGAGTGGCAGAGCCAGAGGTCTTCGAGTGAGCGGAAAGCCCGCCTGATTATGCTAGCAGCTCTGACTGACTGAGCCTTACCCAGAGCCCTGTGCTGAGTGGAAATAGAGTGGGGAGTTGCCAGCAATTTGAGCCTCTTACTATCCAGGCAGAGGCAGCAGCAACCCCATACCTGGACTATCAGGCTACTAATTGAGGAAGGAAAGACTAGGAGAAAGGCTCCAGGAACACGGACTCTCTCACTATCGGAGCCTATAAATGCTAATGAGCCTTGACTCCCAACGAGAATAAAGCACAATACATGACATTGCCATAGAGACTTATCAACTGCAAACCTCTACCTGAGCGTGCCAAAGGGGCAGAACCCGGGGTACAGAGTCACCGACCAGGAAGAGGGAGAGAAAAGAAAAAGCAAGAAGATAACCTTTCAAAATCAAGAATAATCTGCAGACTTTATAACCTATCCCATTTTATTATATTTGTTCGTTTGTTTCTCTTATCTTCATTCTTGAGACCTTTTTTTCCTCCTCCAATTTGGCCGATTAACTCTCTACCGGTCTTACTCTCTCCTCTCCTTGAACTACACTACCCATAAGTGTTACATCTCCCATTATCATTTCTCTTCTCTTCCTTTCTCTCTATGAGGGTTGCACTCCAAAACCCTTAACTCTCTCTCTCCTTTCTTTTTTCTTCTTTTAGTGGTTCCCTCTTTTTTTCTCTCTCTCTCTTTCTTTTCTCCTTCTATATTAGTTTCTTCCTTTCTCCTTTACATCTCCTCTCATTCAAACCTCAATAACAAACAAATTATCTTATCTGGGACTCAAACCTATGTTTGTGGCATTTTGGGGGGTTTTTACTTCACCTTTTTAACTCACTGGCAGTGCTCCCATCCCTGGCTCTCCATAATATCTAGTTCTTGTTCCACTAAATACAATAGTAAGTTTTTAATTTGTCCCCCCATTTTTCCATTTTCCTCTTATTCCTCTCATCATAACTCTTAGAAAACCAACACCTAAAAGCAAATCATTTTATTCTTGACCCAAATTTTTTCCTTATTTGCTTTTTGTGGGTCCATACGCTCTTTTTTTTTTTTTTCTTTTTTCTTTTTTTTTTTTTTTTTTCTCTCTTTTTTGCCCCTTTATTACTTTTCCCCAATTCAGGCCCTCCATCACAGGCATTGTTTGTTATAACTCACAGTCCACCACAAGATTTTCTCAAGAAAGAGGGGAGAGGAGAGGAGAGGAAAAAAAGAGGGGGGGAATAATTTTCTTTTTTTAAAAATTTTTATTTTATTTTATTTTTCTTTATTTCATTATTAATTTTTTTTTAAAAAAACAACTCTTTTCGATTTGTTATTTTTTTATTTTTTTAACTTTTTATTCTTTATTAAATCTCATTAATACTATCAACAAAACCACCCTCAGATGCCATTAAGGAAGAGAAAATTGAATATCATGGATACAAAAGAAAGAGAGGTAACACAGCTAGATGAGGAAAAATCTATGGAGAAAAAATTTAATATATTGGAAACCTTGGAGCTAAATGACAGAGAATTCAAGATAGAAATCCTAAAAATCCTCCGAGATATACAAGAAAACACAGAAAGGCAATATAGGGAGCTCAGAAAACAACTCCATGAACACAAAGAATATATGTCCAAGGAAATTGAAACTATAAAAACAAATCAAACAGAGATGAAAAACTCAATTCACGAGCTGAAAAACGAAGTAACAAGCTTAGCTAATAGAACAGGTCAGATAGAAGAGAGGATTAGTGAAATAGAAGACAAGCAACTTGAGGCACAACAGAGAGAAGAAGAAAGAGACTCAAAAATTTAAAAAAATGAGATAGCCCTACAAGAATTATCTGACTCCATCAAAAAGAATAACATAAGAATAATAGGTATATCAGAGGAAGAAGAGAGAGAAAATGGAATGGAGAACATACTTAAACAAATAATTGATGAGAACTTCCCAAGCCTGTGGAAAGAACTAAAGCCTCAAGTTCAAGAAGCAAACAGAACTCCAAGTTTTCTTAACCCCAACAAACCTACTCCAAGGCATATCATAATGAAATTGACACAAACCAACAGCAAAGAAAAAATTCTCAAGGCAGCCAGGGAAAAGAAGAATACAACATATAAAGGAAGGCCCATTAGATTATCATCAGATTTCTCAGCAGAAACTCTACAAGCTAGAAGGGAGTGGACCCCAATATTTAGAGTCCTGAAAGAGAGGAACTTTCAGCCACGAATACTATACCCATCAAAGCTATCCTTCAAATACGAAGGAGAAATAAAAACATTCACAGATACAGAAAAGATGAGGGAATTTATCATCAGAAAACCCCCACTCCAGGAATTACTAAAGGGGGTTCTCCAATCAGATACAAAGAACAAAAAAAAACAGAGCCACAAGTAAAAGCTCCAAGAAGAACACAATAAAACCAAATTTAAACTGTGACAACAACAAAAAGAAAGAGGGGGAGAAGACGGAGATTAACAGTAGCAAAGGACGATGGAGTGCAAAAGTACTCACAAAATAGTTCGCTACAATGAACAGGGTAGGGACCCTTTTCATTACTCAAAGGTAACCACCATTGAAAAAACCACCACAGAAGCACATGAGATAAAAAAGATAGCAACAGAGGAAAGATGTATGGAATACAACCAAATAAAAACAAAAGATAGAAAAACGAAAGAGAAGGATCAAACAAGACACAAAACTAACAGAAAGCAAGATATAAAATGGCAATAGGGAACTCACAAGTATCAATAATTACACTAAATGTAAATGGATTAAACTCACCAATAAAAAGGCACAGAGTAGCAGAATGGATTAAAAAAGAAAATCCAACTGTATGCTGCCTACAGGAAACTCATCTAAGTAACAAGGATAAAAACAAATTCAAAGTGAAAGGCTGGAAAACAATACTCCAAGCAAATAACATCCAAAAAAAAGCAGGTGTAGCAATACTCATATCGGATAATGCTGACTACAAGACAGGAAAAGTACTTAGAGACAAAAATGGCCATTTCATAATGGCTAAGGGGACACTGAATCAAGAAGACATAACAATTCTTAATATATATGCACCAAACCAAGGAGCACCAAAATATATAAGACAGCTACTTATTGATCTTAAAACAAAAACTGACAAAAATACAATCATACTTGGAGACCTCAATACACCGCTGACGGCTCTAGATCGGTCATCCAAACAGAGAATCAACAAAGACATAGTGGCCTTAAACAAAACACTAGAGCACCTGGATATGATAGACATCTACAGGACATTTCATCCCAAAGTGACTGAATATACATTTTTCTCCAGTGTACATGGATCATTCTCAAGAATTGACCATATGTTGGGCCACAAAAACAATATCAGCAAATTCAGAAAAATTGAAGTTGTACCAAGCATATTTTCTGATCATAAAGCCTTGAAACTAGAATTCAACTGCAAAAAAGAGGAAAAAAATCCCACAAAAATGTGGAAACTAAACAACATACTTTTAAAAAATGAATGGGTCAAAGAAGAAATAAGTGCAGAGATCAAAAGATATATACAGACTAATGAAAATGACAATACGACATATCAGAATCTATGGGATGCAGCAAAAGCAGTGATAAGAGGGAAGTTCATATCGCTTCAGGCATATATGAACAAACAAGAGAGAGCCCAAGTGAACCACTTAACTTCCCACCTTAAGGAACTAGAAAAAGAAGAACAAAGACAACCCAAAACCAGCCGAAGAAAGGAGATAATAAAAATCAGAGCAGAAATAAATGAATTAGAGAACAGAAAAACTATAGAAAAAATTAATAGAACAAGGAGCTGGTTCTTTGAAAAGATCAACAAAATTGACAAACCCTTGGCAAGACTTACCAAGGAAAAAAGAGAAAGAACTCATATAAACAAAATCCAAAATGAAAGAGGAGAAATCACCACGGACACCGTAGATATACAAAGAATTATTGTAGAATACTATGAAAAACTTTATGCCACTAAATTCAACAACCTAGAAGAAATGGATAAATTCCTAGAAAAATACAACCTTCCTAGACTGAGTCAAGAAGAAGCAGAAAGCCTAAACAGACCTATCAGTAGAGAAGAAATAGAAAAAACCATTAAAAACCTCCCCAAAAATAAAAGTCCAGGCCCTGACGGCTATACCAGCGAATTTTATCAAACATTCAAAGAAGACTTGGTTCCTATTCTACTCAAAGTCTTCCAAAAAATTGAAGAAGAAGCAATACTTCCAAACACATTTTATGAGGCCAACATAACCCTCATCCCAAAACCAGGCAAGGATGGCACAAAAAAAGAAAACTACAGACCAATATCTCTAATGAATACAGATGCTAAAATACTAAACAAAATACTAGCAAATCGAATACAACAACATATTAAAAAAATAATACATCATGATCAAGTCAGATTCATCCCAGAATCTCAAGGATGGTTCAACATACGTAAAACGGTTAATGTAATACACCATATCAACAAAACAAAGAACAAAAACCACATGATCTTATCAATAGATGCAGAAAAGGCTTTCGATAAAATACAACACAATTTTATGTTTAAGACTCTCAACAAAATGGGTATAGAAGGAAAATATCTCAACATGATAAAGGCCATATATGATAAACCATCAGCTAACATCATATTAAATGGCACTAAACTGAAGGCTTTCCCCCTTAAATCAGGAACAAGACAGGGTTGTCCACTCTCTCCACTCTTATTTAATGTGGTACTAGAGGTTCTCGCCACAGCAATCAGACAAGACAAAGAAATAAAAGGCATCCATATCGGAAAAGAAGAAGTAAAGGTATCACTTTTTGCAGATGATATGATCCTATACATCGAAAACCCCAAAGAATCCACAAAAAGACTACTAGAAACAATAAGCCAATACAGTAAGGTCGCAGGATACAAAATTAACATACAGAAGTCAATAGCCTTTCTATATGCCAACAATGAAACAACTGAGAAGGAACTCAAAAGAATAATCCCCTTCACGATTGCAACAAAAAAAATAAAATACTTAGGAATAAACATAACAAAGAATGTAAAGGACTTATATAATGAAAACTATAAACCATTGTTAAGGGAAATCGAAAAAGATATAATGAGATGGAAGAATATACCTTGTTCTTGGCTAGGAAGAATAAATATAATCAAGATGGCTATATTACCCAAAGCAATATATAAATTTAATGCAATTCCCATCAAAATTCCAATGACATTTTTTAAAGAAATAGAGCAAAAAATCATCAGATTTATATAGAACTATAAAAAACCCCGAATAGCCAAAGCAATCCTAAAGAAAAAGAATGAAGCTGGGGGCATAACAATACCTGACTTCAAACTCTATTATAGGGCCACGACAATCAAAACAGCATGGTATTGGCAGAAAGATAGACACGCAGACCAATGGAACAGAATAGAAAGTCCAGAAATAAAACCACATATATATAGTCAAATAATTTTTGATAAAGGGGCCAACAACACACAATGGAGAAAAGAAAGCCTCTTCAATAAATGGTGCTGGGAAAACTGGAAAGCCACATGCAAAAGAATGAAACTGGACTACAGTCTCTCCCCCTTTACAAAAATTAACTCAAAATGGATCAAAGATCTAAACATAAGACCTGAAACAATTAAGTACATAGAAGAAGACATAGGTACTCAACTCATGGACCTGGGTTTTAAAGAGCATTTTATGAATTTGACTCCAATGGCAAGAGAAGTGAAGGCAAAAATTAATGAATGGGACTACATCAGACTAAGAAGTTTTTGCTCAGCAAGGGAAACTGATAACAAAATAAACAGAAAGCCAACTAAATGGGAAATGATATTTTCAAACAACAGCTCAGATAAGGGCCTAATATCCAAAATATACAAAGAACTCATAAAACTCAACAACAAACAAACAAACAATCCAATAAAAAAATGGGAAGAGGATATGAATAGACACTTCTCCCAGAAAGAAATACAAATGGCCAACAGATATATGAAAAGATGCTCATCTTCTTTAGCTATTAGAGAAATGCAAATCAAAACGGCAATGAGATACCACCTCACAACTGTTCGATTAGCTGTTATTAGCAAGTCAGGTAATAGCAAATGTTGGAGAGGCTGTGGAGAAAAAGGAACCCTCATACACTGTTGGTGGGAATGTAAAGTAGTACAACCATTATGGAAGAAAGTATGGTGGTTCCTCAAAAAACTGAAAATAGAACTACCTTATGACCCAGCAATCCCTCTATTGGGTATATATCCCCAAAACTCAGAAACATTGATACGTAAAGACACATGCAGCCCCATGTTTATTGCAGCATTGTTCACAGTGGCCAGGACATGGAAACAACCAAAAAGCCCATCAATAGATGACTGGATAAAGAAGATGTGGCACATATACACTATGGAATACTACTCAGCCATAAGAAATGATGACATCGGAACATTTACAGCAAAATGGTGGGATCTTGATAACATGATACGAAGCGAAATAAGTAAATCAGAAAAAAACAGGAACTGTATTATTCCATACGTAGGTGGGACATAATAGTAAAACTAAGAGACATTGATAAGAGTGTGGTGGTTACGGGGGGGAGGGGGGAATGGGAGAGGGATAGGGGGTGGGAGGGGCACAAAGAAAACAAGATAGAAGGTGACAGAGGACAATCTGACTTTGGGTGGTGGGTATGCAACATAATTGAACGACAAGATAACCTGGACTTGTTATCTTTGAATATATGTATCCTGATTTATTGATGTCACCCCATTAAAAAAATAAAATTATAAAATTATAAAAAAAAGTAGGGTCATGAAGAGATACTTGTACATCTGTGTTTATAACAATATATTCATAATAGCCAAAAGATTAAGCAACCCAGATATCCACCCACAAATAAATGGATAAGCAAAACTAAATGAATGCATAATAATAAAAAAGTGGTATATACATATAATGGAATTTTATTCAGCCTTAAAAATGGAAGAAATGCTAACACATGCTACAACATGGAAGAACCTTGAGGACATACTAAGTGAAGTAAGCCAGTCACAAAAATACAAAAACTATATGATTCTATGTATATGAGGCACCTAGAGTAGTCAATTTCATAGAAACAGATGAAGAAGGGTGGTGTTGTTTAATGGGTTCAGAGTTACAGTTTTGAAAAGTGAAGGGAGTTCTGAAGATGAATGGTGGTGATGGTTGCACATCAATGTGCATGTACTTAACACTGCTGAATTGTACACTTTAAAAAGATTACAATGGTAAACTATATTGTATGCATTTTATCACAATTAAGTTTTTAAAAGATTTAGCTGTCTATCTTAGGTCAGAACCAGGGGAAGAAGACACATGAGTTAAGTAAGACATGAAGCAGGATAGTGATAGGAAGAAAAGTGAGCCAGAGAGCCTTCCAACTGCCCAGAGCTAATGCATTCCCTTTCATTTGTAGCTTGATTATTGCAAGCTTTGGTGGAGGGGGAGGGACTGATGATTTCAAGTTTGCAAAATATCAGCTTGGGTGAGGCACTGTTCATGGACACAGATTCATGAAGCTACTATTACTTTTACAAAGAATGTTAGCTGCAAGGCAGAAATCTCTAAGAAGCAATGGTAAGAGGGGAGAAATTAGGAATGATTTCTAAGTGCACTTGATTTTCCCTGGAAATTAGTGAAGAGAAGTAATTCTAGAAAAAGAAAATTTTATGGACTAAAAAATTTTTATAGTCTGATGTATAGGCTACCATTTAGAAGGTGAGATAGGGCCCATCATACTTTGAAGTGTGCCAAGAGCCATGCCCGTTACAGTACCTAATTTATTCCTCACCATGACACTGTGAGAAAGGTAGCCCTACATTATCTAAAACCCTAGATTGCATAGCTAGTTTTGAACACCCAAGTGTAACATTATGTTTTCAGAGCTCATGATATGAATGACAGCTATTATTAAAAAGCTGCAAAAGAAGCAAAAAGCAACCAGGAGGAATAAGGCAAAAGAAGAAACTGAAAGAGAGAAGATTAAGTTTGTTTCTAGGCTGAATGAAATGTCTTGCAATTAGTTCTACACATGATACATTTTATCTAGATTCTTATCTGCATGAAACTTAGTTGCTGCATCGCCATGAGTAAGTGGCCATTCATCTCATCTTTTGAACATCTTTCCAGCCTTTAAATTACACAAATGTCTCCTTTCCCCCCTTCAAAAACTGTGATATATTTTCAGTGGAAACCCAAAAGTAAAATGCTTTCATGTCATTTTTTAAAATACAAAGCTTTCTATTTTTCTTAAAATAAGGGACAAGCAAAAGGAATATTTGAATAGGAGTCCTGTGAATTCAGTTGAAATATTAACTATATAGTACAATTTTACACATCTTTTATTAATAGTTTGAACCCAATTGGCAAAACCTGACAATACCTAGTGTTAGCAAGGATTCAGAGTCATAAGTAACTGTCATTCACTGATAGAGGGACTCTAAATTGGTATAAGCACTTTGAAAAATAATTTGACATTACTTAAAAATTAAATGTGCATACCTTACAACCAGAAGTTTCACTCCTAGATTTATATATGTACCTTAGAGAAATTCCTATGCATCAGGAGACATGTACCAGAATGTTCATAGCATTACCATTTATAATATCAAAATATCAGAGGCCCTGACTGGTTGGCTCAGTGGTAGAGCATCAACTGGTATGTGGAAGTCCTGGGTTCGATTCCTAGTCAGAGCACACAGGACAAGCAACCATCTGCTTCTCCTCCTCTCCCCTTCACTCTCTCTCTCTCTCTCTCTCTCTCTCTCTCTCTCTCTCTTTTCTACTCCCGTAGCCATAGCTCAATTGGAGAGCATTGGCCCCAGGGACTTAGGATGGCTCCATAGAGCCTTCACATCAGGCATTAAGAATATCTCGGTTATGAGCATGGCCCCAGATGGGCAGAGCACTGGCCTCAGACAGAAGTTTCTGGATGGATCTTGGTTAGGGAACATGGGGGAGTCTATCTATCTCTCCTCCAATCACTTAAAAAATTAAAATAAAAAAATCGCCTGACATGTGGTGGCACAGTGGATAAAGCATCGACCTGGAAATGCTGAGGTCGCTGGTTCGAAACCCTGGGCTTGGGAGTTGATGCATTCCAGCTCCTCTCCACCTTCTCTCTCTGTCTCTCTCTCCTCTCCGCCCCCCCCTTTCTCTCTCCTCTCTAAAGTGAATAAATAAAATTAAAATTTTTTTTTTTAATTTTTTCTTTTCTTTTTTTCTTTATTCACTTTTAGAGAGGAGAGAGAGAGAGAGACAGAGAGAGAGAAGGGGGAGGAGTTGGAAGCATCAACTCCCATATGTGCCTTGACCAGACAAGCCCAGGGTTTTGAACTGGTGACCTCAGCATTTCCAGGTCGACGCGTTATCCACTGTGCCACCACGGGTCAGGCAAAAAAATTTTAAGAAAAAAAAAGAAATCTTTAAAAAAAAATCCAATATATATATGAAAAGATGCTCATTTTCACAAGCTATTAGAGAAATGCAAATCAAAACTACAATGAGATACCACCTCACACCTGTTAGATTAGCTATTATCAACAAGACAGGTAATAACAAGTGCTGAAGAAGCTGCGGAGAAAAAAGAACCCTCATTTACTATTGGTGGGAACATAAATTAGTATGACCATTATGGAAGAAAGTATGGTTCTTACTCAAAAAATTGAGAATAGAACTATCATATGACCCAGCAATCCCTCTGCTAGGTATATATCCCTAAAACTCAAAAACATTGGTATGTAAAGACACATGTACCCCCATGTTCTTCGCAGCATTATTCACAGTGGCCAAGACATGGAAACAACCAAAATGCCCCTCAATAGAGGATTGGATAAAGAAGATGTGGTACATATATACAATGGAATACTATTCAACCATAACAAATGATGAATAATAATATCATTTATGACAACATGGATGAACCTTGATAACATTATACTGAGTAAAATAAGTAAATCAGAAAAAGCTAAGAACTGTATGATTCCATACATAGGTGAGACATAAAAATGAGACTTGAGGACATGAACAAGAGTGTGGTGGTTACCAGGGGAAAGAGAAGGGAGGAGTGGAGGGGAGTGGGGTGACGAAGGATGATTTTACTTTGGGTGTTGGATATACAGCATAATCGACTGTCCAAGTGATGTGGAGATGTTTTCTCTAAATCTAAGTGTAAAGTCGGTGGATAATGGGGAAAGGTCAGACCTACGAACTTTGGCTAGGACCACCCACAACCAAGCGCACCAAAAGAGACTTTGCAGGAATCCTTGGGAAAAAAGCAACTGACTGTCAGCCAGTGAGATTTTGCTAGGTCATATTAGCCTGACTTAGAGGACCCTTTTAAATTTGCCCACGCAGTCTCTCCATGCATGATTTTCCTGACCTCCATCTTCCGGGCCAGTGAATCTCGCCCGAGAAATGCTCTGTACTGAATAAAGCCTTTACTATTCCACACTTGGTGGCTACACCCCTTCCTTCCTTCTCGGTGGGGAAAAATACCTTACACTATGTACTCTGGTTGACCAATGTCACCCTGTTAAATTTAATTGTCTAAATAAAAAAAAATTGGAGATAATAAATGCCCACCAACAGAACTGTAGTACCATATTTCCCCATGTATAAGATGCAACATTTTTTCCATAAAATGTGGGGTCTAAAAACTGGGTTGTTAAGCCTAATCTGGAGGGACCTGAAACACAAAAGACATGAACAAAGTCCGTCCATTACACATCAAAGCTTTACTGTCTTAGCTTGGCCAAGCGGCGGCAACCCTGACAGAAATCTGAGGGAGAGTGCTCCGGCCCTTTGTTCTACCTAGTTTTTATAGTTTTGTAACTGGGAAGTACAGAAGTAAAAAATTACAATTAGGAGCCCTTTACCACTATTGGTTATAATCATATGTCCTTTAACATGATAGGACCATGTTCAATTTGCAAGCCATACATCATTTTGAAGAAAACAAAATTTACAAGCCAACACAATGGTAGAAAGATGTCTCTTTACATATTAAAAGACATTCCTATAGAGACAAGATGGCGCTGGAGTAGGCGGACGTACCAGCATCTACCTCCCAGAACCAATGTGGATTACAAACTAATTTTATGAACTATCAGCTGGAAAAACCAACTTTGGACTAATCTAAAAGGACTCTTCAACCAAGGAACGCTGAAGAAGCCACACAGACTGGTAGGAAAAGCGGAAACGCGGAGAGGGCTGCCCAGCTTCTCGGAGCAAACGGCAGCAGGGAGAGACTCGCGTGGCGGGAAGTGAGTTTAGCAGAGGGGAAAGGGTCCTGAGCCCCAGGAACAAAGCCCCAGCCTGCAGCCCCAGAGCCCAGAAGAAGCGTAAGGACAGTATTTAGCTGGAAACAAGTCAGGATACTGTTTGTGAGAGAGTCTGATTTCTCAGACCCAGAATCCTTCTTAAAGGGACCACGCAGAACATCTCTCTCACAAATACTCACCTGGGGCTCCTGGAGACGGAGGGAGAGGGGAGAGAACCACAGTAACAGGAAGAGAGTGTAATCTAGGAGGCATAGGGAGAAACATTTTGGGAGATAGCCACCCTAACCCCTGGGATGAGTCACTCCCCAAAGCTGAAGTGAATATTTCTCCCGGAAACAGCAATTCCAGCAAAGGGAAGCAGGAGAGCAGCCAAACAAGCTCCCCCGCAGCATTCAGAGCAGAGTCCCATAGAAGGAGGGAGCTTTCGGGTCTACAGCAGTGAGTCTTAGGGTCCGAGCCCCCACCCACGCGGCTGAGGGCGCGCCGGAAGGTGGGCGGCAGCGGGAGACAAAAGCGCGGTTCTGCGGGCAGGGGCGGAAACCGGCTGGCCACCACTGGGCTCAGGTGTGAGCTCAATCTTGCCCGGCTAGGGAGAAGGGGGAGTGCAAAAGCGGCCAATCTCAGCTGCCGGCAGCCTGTAATCCAGCCTCCGGGAGAAGGGCAGGAAACCCAGAAAGGGTAGAAACCAGCCCCGGAGCAAGGGCAGAGGAGCACATCCCTGCCCTGCCCGTGCAACCCAGGCTTGCAGTCTGACTTGGTAGCTGGCTCCTCCCGCGAGGGTGGAGCCAAAAGCCCAGAAGAGGCGGAGTTCTGCTACAAAGCTGAGCTTGGGCACGCAGCCCTGCCTGGCGGTAGAGCCAAGGCTAGCAGCTGTTCCTTGAGTGGGATCATCCTGCAAAGGCAGGGCGAAAGCTCGGAAACAGGCGGAGACCCGCAGCTGAGCAAAGGTGCTCGCCAGTGCCCTCAGGACCGAGCATAACGTCACACATGGGGGCAGGGCAAAGGCCAAGGCCACCAACCCTTGTGCACCCGAGCACGTGATCACAGCCACTCTCGTGAAGAAAAATGCGGAGGCAGAGAAATACAACACAAATAAACCAAGAGAAATCCCCAGAAAAGGACCTAAGTGAATCAGATATAACCAAATTACCAGAGGCAGAGTTTAAAATAACGATTGTTAGGATGCTCAAAGATATTAGAACCACCATAGATGGCCATTATGAAAACCTAAATAAAGAGATAACAAATATAAAAAAGGACATTGAAATAATAAAAAAGAATCAGACAGAAATGACAAATACAATATCTGAAATAAAGAATACAATGGAAGGAATTAAAAGCAGGATGGATGAAGCAGAGAATCGAATCAGTGAGTTAGAGGACACAATAAATAAAGGCACGGAAGCAGAGCAGAAAAAAGAAAAGAGACTCAAAAAGTCTGAGGAAACTCTAAGAGAGCTCTGTGACAACATGAAGAGAAATAACATCCGCATCATAGGGGTTCCTGAAGAAGAAGAGAAAGAACAAGGGATAGAGACTTTGTTCAAACATATTATAGCGGAAACTTCCCCCAATTAAGGCAGGAAAACATTTCACATGTTCAGGAAGCACAGAGAACTCCATTAAGGAGAAACCCAAAGAAACCAACACCAAGACACATCATAATTAAATTACCAAAGCTAAATGATAAAGAGAAAATATTAAAAGCTGCCAGAGAAAAAAAGACTATGACCTACAAAGGAGCCCCCATAAGGATGACTTCTGACTTCTCAACAGAAACACTTGAGGCCAGAAGGGAATGGCAAGAAATATTCAAAGTAATGCAGAACAAGAACCTACAACCAAGACTACTTTATCCAGCAAGGCTATCATTTAAAATTGAGGGAGAAATAAAAAGCTTTACAGACAAAAAAAAACTCAAGGATTTCACTGCAACCAAACCAAGGCTGCAAGAAATGCTAAGGGACCTGTTGTAAACAGATCAAAGGAAAAAAAGAATATAGCAAAAGAGAAAAACAGTTTTAAAGAAAAAAAATGGCAATAAACAATTACATATCAGTAATAACCTTAAATGTTAATGGATTAACTGATCCGATCAAGAGACATAGGGTAGCTGCGTGGATAAGAAAACAGGACCCATACATATGCTGCCTACAAGAGACACACCTTAAATCAAAAGATGCACACAGACTGAAGATAAAAGGATGGAAAAAAATATTTCACGCAAATGGAAATGAAAAAAAAGCTGGGGTAGCAATACTTATATCGTCCAAAATGGACTTTAGAACAAAGACCATAGTTAGAGATAAAGAAGGTCACTACATAATGCTGTTCTTATAAAGGGAGCAATCCAAAAGGAAGATATAACCATTATAAATATCTACGCGCCTAATATAGGAGCACCTAAATATATAAAGCAGTCTTTGATAGACTTAAAGGGCGAGATCAACAGCAATACTATAATAGTAGGAGATTTCAATACCCCATTAACATCATTAGATAGATCCTCAAGAAAGAAAATTAACAAAGAAACAGCAGACTTAAAAGACATATTAGATGAACTCGATTTAATAGATATCTTCAGAACCTTTCACCCTAAAACAGCAGAATATACATTCTTTTCAAGCGCTCATGGTACATTCTCTAGAATAGACCACATGTTAGGGCACAAAAGTGGTCTCAACAAATTTAAGAAGATTGAAATCATATCGAGCACTTTCTCTAATCACAATGGCATTAAACTAGAAATCAACCACAATAGAAAAATTGAAAAACATTCAAACACTTGGAAACTAAATAGCACGTTATTAAACAATGAATGGGTTAACATTGAGATCAAAGAAGAAATTAAAAAATTCCTAGAAACAAACGATAATGAGCATACATCAACTCAAAATTTATGGGACACAGCAAAAGCAGTCCTGAGAGGGAAGTTTATAGCATTTCAGGCATACCTCAAGAAGCTAGAAAAAGCTCAAATAAACAACTTAACCCTGCATCTAAAAGAACTAGAAAAAGAACAGCAAGTAAAGCCCAGAGCTAGTAGAAGGAAGGAAATAATAAAGATCAGAGCAGAAATAAATGACATAGAAGCTAAAGAAACAATACAGAGGATCAATGAAACCAGGAGCTGGTTCTTTGAAAAGGTAAACAAGATCGATGAACCTTTAACAAGACTCACCAAGAAAAAAAGAGGACTCAAATAAATAAAATTAGAAATGAGAGTGCAGAAATAACAACTGACACAACAGAAATACAAAATATTGTAAGAAAATACTATGAAGAACTGTACACCAAAAAACTAGACAACCTAGATGAAATGGACAAATTCCTTGAATCATATAATCTTCCAAAAATCAATCTGGAAGAATCAGAAAACCTAAACAGACCAATTACAACAAATGAGATTGAAACAGTTATCAAAAAACTCCCAAAAAAGAAGAGTCCTGGGCCTGATGGCTTCACAAGTGAATTCTACCAAATATTCAAAAAACAACTAACTCCTATTCTTCTCAAGCTATTTCAAAAAATTCAAGAGGAAGAAAGACTTCCAAACTCCTTTTATGAGGCAAGCATAATTCTGATTCCAAAACCAGGCACAGACAACACAAAAAAAGAAAATTATAGGCCAATATCCCTGATGAACTTAGATGCAAAAATCCTCAATAAAATATTAGCAAACCGGATCCAGCAATATATGGAAAAAATCATACACCATGATCAAGTAGGATTTATTCTTGGGAGGCAAGGCTGGTACAATATTCGCAAATCAATCAATGTGATTCATCACATAAACAAAAGAAAGGAGAAAAACCACATGATAATTTCAATAGATGCAGAAAAAGCATTAGATAAAGTCCAGCACCCATTCATGATCAAAACTCTCAGCAAAGTGGGAATACAAGGAACATACCTAAACATGATAAAGGCCATCTATGACAAACCCACAGCCAACATCATACTCAATGGGCAAAAATTAAAAGCAATCCCCTTAAGATCAGGAACAAGGCAGGGGTGCCCCCTTTCACCACTCTTATTCAACATAATTCTGGAAGTCCTCGCCACAGCAATCAGACAAGAAGAAGAAATACAAGGCATCCAAATTGGAAAAGAAGAAGTAAAACTATCATTATTTGCAGATGACATGATATTGTATATAGAAAACCCTAAAGTCTCAGTCAAAAAACTACTAGACCTGATAAAAGAATTTGGCAAGGTGGCAGGATATAAAATCAATACTCAGAAATCAGAGGCATTTTTATACACTAATAATGAACTGTCAGAAAGAGAAATCAGGGAATCAATCCCCTTTACCATTGCAACCAAAAAAATAAAGTACCTAGGAATAAATCTAACCAAGGAGATTAAAGACTTGTACTCGGAAAATTATAAAACAATGATAAAAGAAATCAGGGAAGATACAAATAAGTGGAGGCATATACCGTGCTCATGGTTAGGAAGTATAAACATCATTAAAATGTCTATATTACCCAAAGCAATTTATAAATTCAATGCAATACCAATGAAAATACCAATGACTTACTTCAAAGACATAGAACACATATTCCAAAAATTTATATGGAACCAAAAAAGAACACGAATAGCCTCAGCAATCCTGAAAAGGAAGAAAAAAGCGGGAGGTATCACACTTCCAGATATCAAGTTATATTATAAGGCCATTGTACTCAAAACAGCATGGTACTGGCATAAGAACAGGCACATAGATCAATGGAACAGAACAGAGAACACAGAAATAAACCCACAGCTCTATGGACAACTGATATTTGACAAAGGAGGTAAGACAATACAATGGAGTAAAGACAGCCTCTTCAACAAATGGTGTTGGGAAAACTGGACAGCTACCTGCAAAAAAATGAAACTAGACCACCAACTTACACCACTCACAAAAATAAACTCAAAATGGATAAAAGACTTGAGTGTAAGCCATGAAACCATAAGCATCTTAGAAGAAAACATAGGCAGTAAGCTCTCTGACATCTCTCGCAGCAATATATTTGCTGATTTGTCTCCACAGGCAAGTGAAATAAAAGACAGGATAAACAAATGGGACTTTATCAAACTAAAAAGCTTCTGCACAGCTAAAGACAATAAGAACAGAATAAAAAGACAAACTACACAATGGGAGAATATATTTGACATAGCGTCTGGTAAGGGGTTAATAACCAAAATATATAAAGAACTTGTAAAACTTAATACCAGGAAGACAAACAATCCAATCCAAAAATGGGCAAAAGAAATGAATAGACACTTCTCCAAAGAGGACACACAGATGGCCAATAGGCATATGAAAAAATGTTCAACATCACTAATGATTAGAGAAATGCAAATTAAAACCACAGTGAGATATCACCTCACACCAGTCAGAATGGCGCTCATCAATAAAACAACACAGAATAAGTGCTGGCGAGGATGTGGAGAAAAGGGAACCCTCCTGCACTGCTGGTGGGAATGCAGACTGGTGCAGCCACTGTGGAAAACAGTATGGAGATTCCTCAAGAAATTAAAAATCGAACTGCCTTTTGATCCAGCTATACCACTGTTAGGAATATACCCCAAGAACACCATAGCACTGTTTGAAAAGAAGAAATGCAACCCCATGTTTATGGCAGCATTGTTCACAATAGCAAAGATTTGGAAACATCCCAAGTGTCCATCAGAGGACGAGTGGATTAAAAAGCTTTGGTATATATATACTATGGAATACTACTCAGCCATAAGAAATGATGACATAGGATCTTTTACAACAACATGGATGGGCCTTGATAACATTATACTGAGTGAAAGAAGTAAATCAGAAAAAACTAAGAACTATATGTTTCCATACATAGGTGGGACATAAAGATGAGACTCAGAGACATGAACAACAGTGTTGGGGTTACAGGGTGGGGGGAGGAGAGGGAGGGGGTTGGGGGAGCGGAGGGGCACAAAGATCATGGCTTTTCAGCATTTGCCATATTCCCCCCTTAATCTATAGACAGACAGCAAATATTTACGTATGGTGTTCCCAGTATAAAGACTGCTGTCTTAGGGACAAATGCTGATAAACTATTTCAGCAGTTCCTCCTTCTTCAAAGACTTATATGTAAACATAGATCTCCATGTTTCATAGGACATACTCAAGCTCACTCCATGCTCCCTGGAGCTTTAGCACAAGGGAATGCCCCCCCCCTTTTTATAGTATTTTTTCTTTTATTTATTTATTTTTTGTATATTTCTGAGAATGGGGATGGGGAGGCAGTCAGACAGACTCCTGCATGCGCCTGACTAGGATCCACCTGGCATGCCTACCGGGGGGAATGCTCTGCCCATCTGGGGTGTTGCTCTGTTGCAACCGGAGCCATTCTAGCGACTGGGGCGGAGGCCATGGGGCCATCCTTAGTGCCCAGGGTGGATTTGCTCCAGCGGAGCCTTGGCTGCGGGTGGGAGAAGAGAGACCAAGAGGAAGTAGAGGGGGAGGAGTGGAGTGGTAGATGGGCACTTCTCCTCTGTGCTCTGGCCGGGAATTGAACCCGGGAATCCTGCACACCAGGCCAATGACTCCGACGGGTCTACCATATCATGCTTTTTACTTAAAAAAAAAAAATTTTTACATTTCTTTTGAATGCTGATGAACAGGAGACACCAAATCTTTTTCGCCTGCAAACTACTACCTTCTTTATTTGATCTAGCTAATAACACTGTTCTGTCTTTTTTCCAAATAGCTCCAGATATATGGAAAAGATTTATATAGGCGGATGGGGATCCTCAAACCCCTCAGCGAGATCTTCTGAGAATGGCTTTTAAGATACCTAGAGGCAGAAAAAGCCCAATAGAGATCAGGGGAACTACCAGCTTTTAGGATACACCCTTAAAGGCTCCAACACCCCAAAGGGGTCTCATAGGATGCCATCTGGGTCCTGCTTCAATAGTGGAAAGGAAGGTCATTGAGCTAAAGCCTGCCAGGCTTACATGCCTCTGCTGTGAGGAAACAGGGACACTGGAAGGTGGGCTTCCCCCTCGCTCCTCTAAGGGAGCGTTCAGTCTCTTCCAGCCTTGCTCCAGCCACCTATGATCTAAACTTGCCCAGAAAGCTGGGGTTTGCCACTGAAGGCTGAAGGAGCCCAGGGCCGTCGGCCCCATCTACAACACTGTGGACAAGCCTAGGGTATTTCTCCCAAGAAGCAGGTAAACTGATCTCATTTGCACAAGGGCCACTTAACTATGTTTTGCCTGAATAGTCAGGTTTTTTATTCTTCCCTCAAAGATCTCTGTTGTGGGTGTTGATAGTCCTATTTTCTGCTGCTTTGCTTAATATATAGTGTTTCCTTTATCCCTCCTACCTCAATGCCCCACTCATATTTCAGGCTGGGATCTACTCTTAATTTAGAGCTCTCTTTCCTCTGTTTGCCAACTTGTATTATGAATTTACCTTTGCCACCCAGCTTAGTGTATCCCAAGGTTCTCTTTACCAGGCCACAGTCACAGAGCTCCAGGGAAAAGCAACCTGGTCTCAACTCTCCAGGCAGAGGAGAACAGAAGCTCCATATCCACGCATGCTGCAAATGGCTTTTTCCAGTCTACCTGAATCATTACCAGCTAGAAGCAGCGGTCATTGAGACTTTCCTGGACTCCTCCTCCCTGTGACAGCTCCTAACAGACTGAACTGTGGTTGGGTTGCATTTTTCAGGGATTTGGCATGGTGATGGGGCCAACTTGGACTTGGGGAACATGTTAAGGACACTACTCATTTATGGATTCTTGCTGTATTGGCCAAGAGTTTGCTTAAAGGCTTTTAATCACTGTAAAAAAAATAGAGGACTGGATGAAGAAGATGGGGCACATATACACCATGGTATATTATTCAGCTAGGAGAAATGGTTACATCGGATCACTTATAGCGGAATGGTGGAGTCTTGGTAGCATTGTGCGGGGTGAAATAAGCGAATCAGAAAAAAACAGGAACTGCAGGATTCCATACATTGGTGGGACATAAAAGCGAGACTAAGAGGCATGAACAGGAGTGTGGTGGCTATGGGGGTTGGGGGGAGGGAAGGAGGGAGAGGGGGAGGAGGAGGGGGTACAGAGAGAACTGGATGGAGAGTGGCGGAGGACGATCTCTCTTCGGGTGATGGGTATGCAACATAACTAAATGACAAGATAACCTGGAAATGTTTTCTTTGAATGTATGTACCCTGATTTATTGATGTCACCCCATTAAAATAAAATTTTATTTATAAAAAAAAAGACATTCCTATATTTTCTAATGTTTATCCACCATCTCTTTGTCCAGATTCACACACATTAACTATGTGCATTCATATGGGAGAGGTAGTTTCTGGGGACAAATGCCCGCAAATGGCTCATTACCATAAGAAAAGGTTTATTTTGGCTTTTCTCTCCCTGCACTTGGCTAGCCATTCACCCCTTTTTTCACAGGGTTGGTAGAATGTCTGGGAATCCATGTTTTCCTCCCCTTTACATTTACAATACAATGCCAAGGGCCATCCTGGTTTTATGCCAATCACACAGTACAGAGACTATTTCTCACAATTTCTCTGCACACCTTAACCCAAATTAATAAAATGTTCTTCAAGCCTCTTAAAATATGAATATTGATTCTGTAGCTTTTGGTACTTTACAACATCTGTGGGTGAGGTGGTGCAGTGGCTCTTCAGGGTGTGTCTTATACAGTGGTTGTAGGTCTTTTTACTTACATTTCCCGCTTTTCCACACTTGTCTTTGCGCTCATTGTTTCATGCTAGTTATTGGTATATTATGGTTTGTTATGTTTTGCCATGTTCTGCCCAGAAATGGCTCAGAAAAGATTTTCGTACAGTGCTAAATTCAAGTTAGAAGTGATAGTTTGCAAAAGTGAATACAAATCATGCTGCTGAACATAAGTTTTGTCCTCCTCCAACTGAGAAATCAATCTGATACTGGCTACGGGGGGAGAAGAAACCCTACTGAAAACGCCACGGCAGAAGAAGGCCATGAGAGGCAAGTCAGCTAAATGGTCTGATTTAGAGAGAGAATTGAAGATATGGATTGAAGAGCAAAGGGCAATTGGAATTCCTGTGTCCACAAAGATAGTTCAACATGAGGCAAGAATTGCTGATGAAAAAGAAGTTACTTTTTGAAAATTGGTGCTTCAGGTTCATAAAACAGAATGAACAAAGCATGTGTACACACACCAGACTTGCTCAAAAGATGCCTGAAAGCTATGAGCAGAAGGTCCTTGAATTTCATCATTTTGTCATTCCATGTCAGAAGACTCATCAGTTTGAGTTGGTACAGATTGCAAATATGGATGAAGTCCCCCTTCAATTTGATGTCCGAAGTAACAGACTGTTGATAAGAAGGGGGTGAAAACTGAAACCGTAAAGAAGACAAGTGGACATTATAAAGTTGTTCTAGCTTGTTGTGCCATCGGAATCAAGCTGCCTCCTGAGCTTATTTTCAAAAGCAAAACAATGCCAAAAGAAGACATTTCTTGAGGAGTGATTGTCTACATTCATGACAAGGGTTGGTTGGAAAAGGATGGGATGAAGATCTGATTTGAGAAAGTCTGGAGGAGACCACGTGGGCTCATATGTGAACATGCCCTATTGGTGCTTGATCAATTTAGGGCACACATAACAAAAAACACAAACAAGATTGCTGCAGAGCAAAAAACAAAACTTGCCAATATACCTGGAGGCTTGACATCCAGCTCCAACTACTTGATGTCAGCATTAACAAACCCTTCAAAGCTGCCATGAGAGATGAATGGAACCAATGGATGAAGTCTTCTGGGGACAATTTGACACCAGCAGGAAGAGTGAAGAAACCAACTATAAAAGAAGTTTGTACCTGGGTGAAAAGATCCTGGGATACTATCAAGATTGAGATTGTTGTCAAGCCATTTAAGAAGTGTGGCATTTCAAATGCAATAGAGGGAACCGAGGACAAGACATTATATGAAGACAGTGATTCATCATCAGACACAGATGAAGACAAGCTAATGGATGGGAGTTTTGACAGTGATGAGGATTTGTCTGAGTTTTATGATGAATAAAACTTGAGTTCTATAACTTTTTCAAATTTTGGGCCCCAAAATTAAGGTGTATCTTATACATGGGAGCATCGTATACATGGGAGATATGGTACATGGGACAGTGGAACAGGATCAACAATGAAACAATAGAATCAGAAAATTCCAACCTCAGGAAACTTCATAGATCAAATAACCTGTTTTCTTCAACAAAATCTGGTAAGAAAAAAAGAAAGCATTGGAAGATTAACCTAAGATTAAAAGAAACCTATGACCCTGGTCAGTAAGCTCAGTGCATAGAGTGTCAGCCCCACAGGCAAACATCCCAGGTTCAATCCCCAGTGAGGGCACACAGAAGTGACTATCTGCTTCTCTTCCCCTCCCTCTCCCCCTTCTCTCTCTCTTCCTCTCCTGCAGACAGTGGCTCAATTGGTTAAAGTGTCAGTCCTGGGTGCTGAGGATAGCTTGGTTGATCCCATCATCAGCCCCAGACAGGGCTTGCCAGGTGGATCCTGGTTGGGTGCATGCAGGAGTCTGTCTCTCTTGTCTCTCTCCCCTCCTCTCACTGAGAGAGAGAGAAAAGAAAGAAAGAAAGAAAGAAAGAAAGAGAAAATAAAGAGAGAAAAAGAAAAGAAAGAAAAAGAAAGAAAGAAACCTAATAAATATGTCAAGAAATTAAATTTGTAATTTATAGATTTTACTTGAATCCTGATTTAATCAAACAAAATGGAAAAAAATTATAATTGGGAAAATGTAACCACTGATTTTATCTTTGACATTAAATTGTTTAAACATTTTTATGTGTGACAATGATATTCTTATTATATATTTATGAAATAATTACTATCTTTCTAAAGGTACATTTGAAACATTTACAGGCGAAATATAAGAAATAAGGTTAGGAGAATAGGGAATGATAACTTAATGAGTATAAAGCTTTTTGGGAGGATAATGAAAATGTTCTAAAATTAGACTATGTGATGGTTGCACAACCCTATAAATATACTAAAAACCATTTAACTGTAAACTAAATAGGTGGACTATATAGTGTGTCTGTTAGATTTCTATAAAACTGTTAAAAATTATTTAAAGTCTGTGATTTTCTTCAAAATAATTTAATTTTGGAAGCTTGAGAGTAGAGGAATCAAAACTGACCATGTAGGTGTGACTGCTACTGGTGCTACTTGCAAGATACATATAAACTTAGTATAAACATAGTATAAACTTTGATCATAATTAATCCACTGGATCTTGAGATCTCTTTATAGCAATAGGTTAGCCTGTACCCTGTTTTCATTCTCACCATTCCTCCTTATGTAACCCAAAGTTTGAGTTATTGTGAACCAGAACTCCAAACTCATTGCATTCCACCTGGTTTCCATGTGTTACTACTCTGTGTTGTTTCTGCCTAGAATGATCCATTCCCCCTTCTCACCGTTCCCCTTACCCCTTTCAGTCTTACACTTACTCACCTTGTAGATTCATCCCCACAGTACCCTAACTATAAGTTAGGTAGATCCTCTTATTTACTTCTTTTTTTAAAAATTATAGTTGGCATATATAAATATTGATCAACTTACGACCTATGCAACTTATAACCATTCAACTTTATGACCACAATCACTAGCCACAACTGCTCTGCGTCTGGCAGCACAAGTTTGCCGAGCTGGGCATACAACAGTGAGGACCAGCTTCCAGCAGCACTACCATCTCCGTGTGCACCATTTCAACTGTTATCCCAGACTCGGTACAGCAATTTGTGTTTTGTGTCTTGGATATTTTTCATCAAACCCCTCCCAAGATGTCTACCAAGAGGAAATTGTCTTTGCAAATTTTAAACCAGTTGTACTGGTAATGCAGTGTTTTACTTAAACCCGACAAATGTAAAAATAAGAAACAAAATGGTGTAGAGATTATACAAATGGCATAAAATGAACAAAGAAAATTAAGGTATGTAACAATAATAAAAGAAAATTATGATAAAATATGACTTAAAGATTTAAAAAAATTTTTTTTATAAATAAATTTTTATTTTAATGCGGTGACATAAACAAATCAGGGTACATACATCCAAAGAAAACATGTCCAGGTCATCTTGTCATTCAATTCTGTTGCACACCCATCACTCAAAGTCAGATTGTCCTCTGTCACCTCCTATCTAGTTTTCCCTGTACCCCTCCCCCAACCCCTCCTCCTCTCCCTCCTTCCCTCCCCCAACCCCCTGTAACCACCACACTCTTGTCCATGTCTCCTAGTCTCGCCTTTATGTCCCACCAATGTATGGAATCCTGCAGTTCTTGTTTTTTTCTGATTTACTTATTTCACTCCGTATAATGTTATCAGGATCCCATCATTTCGTTGTAAGTGATCTGATGTCATCATTTCTCATGACTGAATAGTATACCATGGTGTATATGTGTCACATCTTCTTTATCCAGTCTTCTATTTTTTTTACAGTGATTAAAGCCTTCAAGCAAACTCTTGGCCAATACAGCAAGAATCCATAAAAGAGTAGTGTCCTTAACATGTTCACCAAGTCCAAGTTGGTCCCAACACCATGCCAAATCCCTGAAAAATGCAACCCAACCCTAGTTCAGTCTGTTAGGAGCTGTCACAAGGACCAGGAGCCAAAAAAATGTCCACATCCAGGAAAAGTTCGCATGGCACTGGAATTGTTGGCACACTTCTATACTTTGCAGATCACGTCCAAGTCCCAATGACGGCTGCTTTTAGCTGGTAATGATTCAGGTAGACTGGAAAGCCATCTGTAGCATGTGCAGATATGGAGCTTCTGTTCTCTTCTGCCTGGAGAGATGAACCCAGGTTGCTTTTCCCTGGAGTTCTATGACTGTGGCTTGGTAAAGAGAACCTTGGGATACACCAGGGGTCCCCAAACTATGACCCGCGGGCCACATGCGGCCCCCTGAGGCCATTTATCTGGCCCTCACAGCACTTCCGGAAGGGGCATCTCTTTCATTGGTGGTCAGTGAGAGGAGTATAGTTCCCATTGAAATACTGGTCAGTTTGTTGATTTAAATTTACTTGTTCTTTATTTTAAATATTGTATTTGTTCCCGTTTTGGTTTTTACTTTAAAATAAGATATGTGCAGTGTGCATAGGGATTTGTTCATAGTTGTTGTTTTTTTATAGTCCGGCCCTCCAACGGTCTGAGGGACAATGAACTGGCCCCCTGTGTAAAAAGTTTGGGGACCCCTGGGATACACTAAGATGGATGGTAAAGGTAGATTCATAATAGAAGTTGGCAAAAGGGGGAAAGAGAGCTCTAAATTAGGAGTAGTTCCCAGCCTGAAATATGAGTGGGGCATTGAGGTAGGAGGAATAAAGGAAACACTATATATTAGACAAAGCAGCAGAAAATAGGACTATCAATGCCCACAACAGAGATCTTTGAGGGAAGAATAAAAAACCTGACTATTCAGGCATGACATAGTTAAGTGGCCCTTGTGCAAATGAGATCAGTTTACCTGCTTCTTGGAAGAAATACCCTAGGCTCGTCCACAGTGTCATAGATGGGGCCAACGGCCCTGGGCACCTTCAGCCTTCAGTGGCAAACCCCAGCATTCTGGGCAAGGTTAGGTCATAGGTGCCTGGAGCAGGGTTGGAAGAGACTGAACCCTCCCTTAGAGGAGCGAGGGAGAAGCCTACCTTCCAGTGTCCCTTTTTCCTCACAGCAGAGGCATGTAAGTCTGGCAGGCTTTAGCTCAATGACCTTCTTTTCCACTATTGAAGCAGGACCCAAATAGCATCCAATGAGACCCCTTTGGGGCATTGGAGCCTTTAGGGGTGTATCCTAAAAGCTGGTAGTTCCCCTGATCTCTATTGGGCTTTTTCTGCCTCTTGGTATCTTAAAAGCCATGCTCAGAAGATCTCGCTGAAAGGTTTGAGGATCCCCATCCGCCTATATTAACCTTTTCCATATATCTGGAGCTATTTGGAAAAAGACAAAACAGTGTTATTAGCTAGATCTAATAAAGAAGGTAGTAGTTTGCAGGCAAAAAAGATTTGACGTCTCCTGTTCATCAGTATTCAAAAGAAATTTAATTTTTTTTTTAAGTAAAAAGAATGATATGGTAGACCCATAGGAGTTCCAGGATTTGACTACCCTCTTTAAAATTTTTTTTTAAATTGACCTTAAAATATTTGCTGGGTACACTTTAATAATACCTTCACTTTAAAGATTGTAAGAATGACAAAATATAGTAAATGATTTTGGTCCATATGCAGGAGCATTGTCACTTTAACCAGTTTAGGAAATCCAATAATAGAACAGTGCATACAGACAATGAGCTATAACATGCTTAGCAGCCTCTCCTGTTCTGACAGAGGTTACTATAAATCCAGAATATGTATCCACTGTAACATGGGCATAGGACTGTTTGCCAAATGAAGGTATATGAGTAACATCCATTTGCCAAAGTTGTCCTGGTATGGGTCCTTGAGGGTTAACTCCAAGTGAAGGGGCAGATTATAGTATAGGACCCCCTGGACAGGATTTCCCAATCTGCTGTGCTGCTTCCCGAGAAAGTTGAAACTGTTTACACAGGGCTGCAGCGTTCTGGTGATGAATAGTATAAGACTGAATTGCTCAATCTGTCATGGTTGCTGCAAATAATTTTCTTTTGGGTAGCTTGATCAACAAGGGCATTCCTAGGCACTGGCCAGTTGGCTCAGTGGTAGAGCATTGGCCTGGTGTGCAGGAGTCCTGGGTTCGATTCCTGGCCAGGGCAAACAGGAGAAGTGCCCATCTGCTCCTCCACCCCTCTCCCTCTCCCTCCCCTCTGTCTCTCTCCTCCCTTCCTGCAGCTAAGGCTCCACTGGAGCAAAGTTGGCACGGGCGCTGAGAATGGCTCTGCAGCCTCTGCCTCAGGCACTAAATGGCCCTGGTTGCAACAGAGCAACACCCCAGACAGGCAGAGCATCCCCCTCTTGTAGACATGCCGGGTGGATCCCAGTCGGGCGCATGCGGAAAGTCGGTCTGACTGCCTCCCCATTTCCAACTTCAGAAAAATACAAAAAAAAAAAAAAGTAATACAAAAGAAGGGCATTCCCTTGTGCTAAAGCTCCAGAGAGCATGGAGTGAGCTCGAGTATGTCCTTATAAAACATGGAGCTCCATGTTGATATACAAGTCTTTGAAGAAGGAGGAAATGCTGAAATAGTTCATCAGCATTTGTCCCTAAGACAGCAGTCTTTATAGTGGAAACACCATAAGTAAATATTTGCTGTCTGTATATAGATTAAAGGGGGAATATGGCAAATGCTGAAAACCCATGATCATGGCACATAATTCTAGACTTTGAGCTGATTTTAAGTTGACAGTTTCAGTATAAAGTTGTCCATTGATTTGCAAGAGCAATTTGCCATTTAATGGAAGTTTCCCAGAACCATTGTTGTTGATCCTTTGAAAAAAGGAACAATAATTTTGAAGCTCAAAACCTATAAGCTGTAAGGGTCGCCTATGATCCTTGATAATCCAGGAGGCAACAAGATCAAAATATGGATGTGTATTCCATGGGCTATTAGATGGTTCAATGTGTTCAAGCTGTAGCTGCTCTTGTACCAATTGAGCAGCTACCTAAGTTTCTCCTGAGAAAGGGGCCATTGGTCTACCCATACAAGATTATCTGATTTCCAAGTAATTGGGTCTGCACAATGCATTATTGAGGTAGCAGGAGCTCCCAAGGCCCCTATGCTAAATTTTGATATCCTAATCACACTGAACACTAGAACTTTGTTGAGGGGATTTACTCTGCCCTATACCTTGTAATTCTGTGGCTGCTGCATGAGTGGGCCAGGAGGGAGGCCAATGTAGCTTAGCAATAACAGATACATCAGCTCCAGTATCTAAAAGTCCTTTAAATTTATGCTCATGTATTGTTAGTTCTATTTCAGAGTGTTCCTGACCTATTTTTTTTATCCAATTGGCAAAATCAGAGGAGCCAAATCACCAATTTGCTTGGGGCCCCTTTTGCAGGATGTGGCCTGAGAAGCAGAATTAGCATCCTTATACTATTCTTCTAACTGCATGTGAGACACATTCTTTTTTTTTTTTTTAATTTTGATGGGGTGACATTGATAAAATTGTCTTCTGTCACCTTCTAACTGGTTTTCTTTGTGCCCCTCCCATCCCCTCCCCCAACCGCCTCCTTCTCCTCCCCCCCCACCCTGTAACCCCAACACTGTTGTCCATGTCTCTGAGTCTCATTTTTATGTCCCACCTATGTATGGAATCATATAGTTCTTAGTTCTTTCTGATTTACTTATTTTGCTCAGTATAATGTTATCAAGGCCCATCCATGTTGTTGTAAAAGATCCTATGTCATCATTTCTTATGGCTGAGTAGTATTCCATAGTATATATGTACCAAAGCTTTTCAATCCACTCATCCTCTGATAGACACTTGGGCTGTTTCCAGATCTTTGCTATTGTGAACAATGCTGCCATAAACCTGGGAGTGCATTTCTTCTTTTCAAACAGTGCTATGGTGTTCTTGGGGTATATTCCTAAAAGTGGGATAGCTGGGTCAAAAGGCAGTTCGATTTTTAATTTCTTGAGGAATCTCCATACTGTTTTCCACAGTGGCTGCACCAGTCTGCATTCCCGCCAGCAGTGCAGGAGGGTTCCCTTTTCTCCACATCCTCACCAGCACTTATTCTGTGTTGTTTTATTGATGAGCGCCATTCTGACTGGTGTGAGGTGATATCTCATTGTGGTTTTAATTTGCATTTCTCTAATAATTAGTGATGTTGAGCATTTTTTCATATGCCTGTTGGCCATCTGTGTGTCCTCTTTGGAGAAGTGTCTATTCATTTCTTTTGCCTATTTCTGGATTGGATTGTTTGTCTTCCTGGTATTAAGTTTTACAAGTTCTTTATATATTTTGGTTATTAACCCCTTATCAGATGCATTGTCAAATATATTCTCCCATTGTGTAGTTTGTCTTTTTATTCTGTTCTTATTGTCTTTAGCTGTGCAGAAGCTTTTTAGTTTGATAAAGTCCCATTTGTTTATCCTGTCTTTTATTTCACTTGCCTGTGGAGACAAATCAGCAAATATATTGCTGTGACAGATGTCAGAGAGCTTACTGCCTATGTTTTCTTCTAAGATGCTTATGGTTTTACAGCTTACATTTAAGTCTTTTATCCATTTTGAGTTTATTTTTGTGAGTGGTGTAAGTTGGTGGTCTAGTTTCATTTTTTTGCAGGTAGCTGTCCAGTTTTCCCAACACCATTAGTTGAAGAGGCTGTCTTTACTCCAATGTATGCTCTTACCTCCTTTGTCAAATATCAGTTGTCCATAAAGGTGTAGGTTTATTTCCGGGTTCTCAGTTCTGTTCCATTGATCTATATGCCTGTTCTTATGCCAGTACCATGCTGTTTTGAGTACAATGGCCTTATAATATAACTTGATATCTGGAAGTGTGACACCTCCCACTTTATTCTTCCTTTTCATGATTGCTGAGGCTATTCGTGTTCTCTTTTGGTTCCATATAAATTTTTGGAATATGTGTTCTATATCTTTGAAGTAAGTCATTGGTATTTTAATCGGTATTGCATTGAATTTGTAAATTGCTTTGGGTAATATAGACATTTTAATGATGTTTATTCTTCCTAACCATGAGCACGGAATATACCTCCACTTGTTTGTATCTTCCCTGCTTTTTTTATCAATGTTTTATAATTTTCTGAGTAGAAGTCTTTAATCTCCCTGGTTAAATTTATTCCTAGGTACATTATTTTTTTGGTTGCAATGGTAAAGGGGATTGATTCCTTAATTTCTCTTTCTGACAGCTCATTGTTAGTATATAAAAATGCCTCTGATTTCTGAGTATTGATTTTATATCCTGCCACCTTGCTGAATTCATTTATCAGGTCTAGTAGTTTTTTGACTGCGACTTTAGGATTTTCTATATACAATATCATATCATCTGCAAATAATGATAGTTTTACTTCTTCTTTTCCAATTTGGATGCCTTTTATTTCTTTTTCTTGTCTGATTGCTGTGGCTAAGACTCCCAGGACTATGTTGAATAAGAGTGGTAAAAGGGGGGCACCCCTGCCTTGTTCCTGATCTTAAGGGGATTGCTTTTAATTTTTGCCCATTGAGTATGATGTTGGCTGTGGGTTCGTCATAGATGGCCTTTATCATGTTGAGGTATGTTCCCTGTATTCCGACTTTGCTGAGAGTTTTGATCATGAACGACTGCTGGATTTTATCAAATGCGTTTTCTGCATCTATTGAAATTATCATATGGTTTTTCTCCTTCCTTTTGTTTATATGATGAATAACATTGATTGATTTGCAAATTTGTACCAACCTTGCCTCCCAAGAATAAATTCCACTTGATCATCGTCTATGATTTTTTTCATATATTGCTGGATCCTGTTTGCTAATATTTTGTTGAGGATTTTTGTGTCTAAATTCATCAGGGATATTGGCCTATAATTTTTTTTGTGTGTGTGTTGTCTGTGCCTGGTTTTGGAATGACAATTATGCTTGCCTCATATAAGGAGCTCGGAAGTCTTCCTTCCTCTTGAATTTTTTGAAATAGCTTGAAAAAGGATAGGAGTTAGTTCTTCTTGAATATTTGGTAGAATTCACTTGTGAAGCCATCAGGCCCAGGACTTTTCTTTTTTGGGAGATTTTTCATAGCTGTTTTCATCTCATTTGTTGTAATTGGTCTGTTTAGGTTTTCTGATTCTTCCAGATTGATTTTTGGAAGATTCTATGTTTCAAGGAATTTGTCCATTTCATCTAGGTTGTCTAGTTTTTTGGGGTACAGTTCTCTATAGTATTTTCTTACAATAGTTTGTATTTTGTTGTGTCAGTTGTTATTTCTCCACTCTCGTTTCTAATTTTATTTATTTGAGTCCTTGCTCTTTTTTTCTTGGTGAGTCTGGTTAAAGGTTCATCGATCTTGTTTACCTTTTCAAAGAACCAGCTCCTGGTTTCATTGATCCTCTGTATTGTTTCTTTAGCCTCTATGTCATTTATTTCTGCTCTGATCTTTATTATTTCCTTCCTTCTACTAGCTCTGGGCTTTACTTGCTGTTCTTTTTCTAGTTCTTTTAGATGTAGGGTCAAGTTTTTTATTTGAGCTTTTTCTAGCTTCTTGAGGTATGCCTGTAATGCTATAATCTTCCCTCTCAGGACTGCTTTTGCTGTGTCCCATAAATTTTGAGTTGATGTATGCTCATTATTGTTTGTTTCTAGGAATTTTTTAATTTCTTCTTTGATCTCATTGTTTACCCATTCGTTATTTAATAACGTGCTATTTAGTTTCCAAGTGTTTGAATGTTTTTCAGTTTTTTTGTTGTGGTTCATTTCTAGTTTAATGCCATTGTGATCAGAGAACATGCTCGATAGGATTTCAATCTTCTTAAATTTGTTGAGACCACTTTTGTGCCCTAACATGTGGTCTGTTCTAGAGAATGTACCATGAGCACTTGAAAAGAATGTATATTCTGCTGTTTTAGGGTGAAAGGTTCTGAAGATATCTATTAAATCGAGTTGATATAATATGTCCTTTAAGTCTGCTGTATCTTTGTTAATTTTCTTTCTTGAGGATCTATCTAATGATGTTAATCGGGTATTGAAATCCCCTACTATTATAGTATTGCTGTTGATTTCGCCTTTTATATCCATCAAAGTCTGCTTTATATATTTAGGTGCTCCTATATTAGTTGCGTAGATATTTATATATAACGGTTATATCTTCCTTTTGGATTTCCACCCTTATCATTATGTAGTGACCTTCTTCATCTCTAACTACGGTCTTTGTTTTAAAGTCCATTTTGTCTGATATAAGTATTGCTAACCCAGCTTTTTTTTCATTTCCATTTGCGTGAAATATTTTTTTCCATCCTTTTATCTTCAGTCAGTGTGCATCTTTTGATTTAAGGTGTGTCTCTTGTAGACAGCATATGTATGGGTCCTGTTTTCTTATCCACACAGCTACCCTATGTCTTTTGATCGGATTGTTTAATCCATTTACATTTAAGGTTATTATTGATATGTAATTGTTTATTGCATTTATTCTTTCAAACTGTATTTCTCTTTTGCTATATTCTTTTTCTCCTTTGATCTGTTTACAACAGGCCCCTTAGCATTACTTGCAGCCTTGGTTTGGTTGTAGTAAATTCCTTGAGGTTTTTTTTGTTTGTAAAGCTTTTTATTTCTCCTTCAATTTTAAATGATAGCCTTGCTGGATAGAGTAGTCTTGGTTGTAGGCTTTTGTTCTGCATTACTTTGAATATTTCTTGCCATTCTCTTCTGGCCTCAAGTGTTTCTGTCGAGAAGTCAGAAGTCATTTTTATGGGGCTCCTTTGTAGGTCATAGTCTTTTTTTCTCTAGCTTTTAATATTTTCTCTTTATCACTTAGCTTTGGTATTTTAATTATGATGTGTCTTGGTGTAGGTTTCTTTGGGTTTCTCCTTAATGGAGTTCTCTGTGCTTCCTGAACATGTGAGATGTTTTCCTTCCTTAATTGAGGGAAGTTTTCAGCTATGATATGCTTGAACAAAGTCTCTCTCCCTTGTTCTTTCTCCTGTTCTTCAGGAACCCCTATGATGCAGGTGTTATTTCTCTTCATGTTGTCACAGAGCTCTTTTAGAGTTTCCTCATACTTTTTGAGTCTGTTTTCTTTTTTCTGCTCTGCTTCTGTGCCTTTATTTATCGTGTCCTGTAACTCGCTGATTTGATTCTCCACTTCATCCATCCTGCTTTTAATTCCTTCCATTGTGTTCTTTATTTCAGATATTGTATTTGTCATTTCTGACTGATTCTTTTTTATTATTTCAATGTCCTTTTTTATATTTGCTATCTCTTTATTTAGGTTTTCGTAATGACCATCTATTGTTGTTCTAATATCTTTGAGCATCCTAACAATTGTTATTTTAAACTCTGCAGCTGGTAATTTGGTTATATCTGATTCATTTAGGTCCTTTTCTGGGGATTTCTCTTGGTTCATTTGTGTTGCATTTCTCTGCCTCTGCATTTTCTCTGTGTAAAGGAAGGTTTTTGTCCCTTGGAGTTCACTGGGTATGGCCTCTGTTCCCTAGGTATGGTCTGTCTGCAGGCCTGCCACCCCCTCTTCTGTTGCTGCCTAGGGCTTCTGGGTTTGGGTGTTGCCAGTGCCTGCCCAGTGTGGCTTTTGCTGTGGTTTCCACCTCTCCTTCACAGGAGTGTCTGTGATCATGTGCTCGGGTGCACAAGCCTTGGTTGCCTTGGCCTTTGCCCGCCCCTGTGGGCGGCATTATGCTCAGTCCTAAGGGCATTGGCGAACACCTTTGCTCAGCTGCGGGTCTCCACCTGTTTCCAGGCTTTCTCTCCACTCTTGCAGGAGGAGCCTGCTCATGGAATGGCTGCTAGCCTTGGTTCTACTGGCCAGTCAGGACTGCGTGGCCATGCTCAGCTCAGTAGCAGAACTCCACCTGTTCTGGGCTTTTGGCTCCACCCTCACGGGAGGAGCCGGCTCCCAAGTCAGGCCACAAGCCTCTATTCCACAGGGGGCGGGGTGGCAAGCCTGTAGTCCTGCACCCTTGCTCAAGGGCTGGTCTCCACCCCTTCCTGGGTTCCTGCCCTTCTCCCTCAGGCTGGATTACAGGCTGCCGGCAGCTGGGCTTGACTGCTTTTGCACACCAACTCCTCCCCAGCTGGGCAAGACTGAGCTCTTGCGTGAGCCCAGTGGTGGCCAGCAGGTTTCCGCCCCTCTGTGTCCTGCCACCGCCCACCCTCCAGCAAGCCCTCAGCCGTGTGGGGTGCGGGTGCTGCAGCTCAGACCCTAACACTCACCACTTTAGCCCCTAAAGCTCCCTCCTTCTTAAATTTATTTATTTATTTTTTAGAGAGGAGAGGGAGAGACAGAGAGAGAGAGAGAGAGAGAGAGAGGAGAGACAGAGAGAGAGAAGGGGGGAGGAGCTGGAAGCATCAACTCCCATATGTACCTTGACCAGGCAAGCCCAGGGTTTTGAACCAGCAACCTCAGCATTTCCAGGTCAATGCTTTATCCACTGCACCACCACTGGTCAGGCAAGCTCTCTCCTTCTAAGCAACTCTGCTCTCAGTGCCACGGGAGAGCTTGTTTGGCTGTTCTCCTGCTTCCCTTTGCTGATATTGCTGTTTCCAGGGGAAATATTCACTTCAGATTTGGGGAGTGACTCGACCCAGGGGTTAGGGTGGCTGTCTCCCAAAATGTTTCTCCCTGTGCCTCCTAGATTATACTCTCTTCCTGCTACTCTCGTATTCTCTCTCTCCCCATCTCCTGGAGCCCCGGGAGACTGGTTGTGAGAGAGGTTTTCTGCGCAGTCCCTTTAAGAAGAATCCTGGGTCTGAGAAATCAGACTTTCTCACAAACAATATCCTGACTAGTTTCCAGCTAAATACTTTCCTTACGCTTCTTCTGGGCTCTGGGGATGCAGGCTGGGTCTTTGTTCCTGGGGCTCAGGACCCTCCCCTCTCTGCTAACTTCATTTCCCGCCACACGAGTCTCTCCCGGCTGCCTTTCGCTCCGGGAAGCTGGGCAGCCCTCTCCATATTTCTACTTTTCCTTCCAGTCTCGGTGTGGCTTATTCAGTGTCCCTTGGTTGAAGAGTCCTCTTAGTTTAGTCCAAAGTTGGTTTTTCCAGATGATAGTTCTTAAAATTAGTTTGTAATTCACTTTGGTTCTGGGAGGTGGATGTTGGTACATCCGTCTACTCCAGCGCCATCTTGTCTTCTCCTCGACTTAAAGATTTTTATAACATCATTTCACGGTACTGTACATATAGCTGACTCAATTTATGACCAAATCATGTTATGACCGGTCTGTCGGAACCAATCATGGTCATAAGTCTAGCACTAGGTGTATTAGTTTCAGCTGTACAACCCAGTGATTAGACATTATATAACTTATTAAGTAATCATCCCAATAAATCTAGTACACATAGAACACCAGAAATAGTTATTAGAATATTATTGACTATATTTCCTACATGGTACTTTACATCTTATGACTATTCTGTAACTACCAATTTGTATTTCTTATTCCTTTCATCTTTTCTACCCATTCCTTAAACTTCTTTCCTATATGGTAATCATTAAAATGTTCTCTGTATCTATGAGTCTATTACTGTCCTTGTTTATTTTGTTTTTAGATTCAATTGTTGATAGGTATATATTTATTGCCATTTTATTATTCATATTTTTTCTTCTTTTTCTTAAAGAAGATCTTTTAAGATTTTATGTAATACTGGTTTGGTGGTGATGAACTCCTTTATCTTCTTCTTGTCTGGGAAGCTCTTTATCTGTCCTTTGATTCTAAATGATAGCTTTGCTAGGTAGAGTAATTTTGATTATAGATCCTTGTTTTTCATCACTTAGAATATTTCTTGCCAAGTCTGCAAAGTTTCTGTTGAGAAATCAGCTGACAGTCTTATGGGAGCTTCCTTGTAGGTAATTATTTTTCTTTAGCTCCTTTTTAAAAAAAAAAATTTAAAATTTTTTCCAGAAAATTAAATATAAGAGGTGACATTGATCAATAAGAGAACATAAGCTTCAGGTAAATATCTCTTGCTCCTTTTAAGATTCTCTCTTTGTCTTTAATCTTTGGCATTTCAGTTATGATGTGTCTTGGTTTAGGCATCTTTGGGTTCATTTTTTTGGGATTCTCTGTGTTTCCTGGACTTATAACCTGTCTATTTTCATCATCAGGTTAAAAAAGTTTTTCTCACTATTTCCCATTGGTTTTCAATTTCTTGGTCTTTCTCTTTTCCTTCCAGCATCCCCATGATTTGAATGTTGGTATGTGAAGTTGTCCCAGAAGTTCCTTATATTATTCTCATTTTCAACATTCTTCTATCTTTTTACTGTTCTGCTTAGGTGTATTCTGCTTCATTATCTTATAAATCTGTGATTTGATCCTCTGCTTCATCTATTCCACGTTTGATTCCCTGTAATGTTTTCTTCATTTTAGTTAATATATCCTTCATTTTTTACTTGTTTATTTAGGTGCAAGGGGGAGATAATGAGGCAGACTCTCCAACAGGGATCCACCCAGCAACCACATCTTGGGTCGATGCTTGAGTACTGAGCTATTTTTAGCACCTGAGGCTGATGCATTCCAATGGAGCCACTCTCAGTGCCCAGGACCAGGCTCAAACCAATTGAGCCACTGGCTAAGGAGGGGAAGAGGGAGAAAGGGTGAGAGGGAGCTGAGGAGAAGCAGATGTTCATTTCTCTTGTGTTCCCTGACCAGAAATCAGACCCAGGACATGCATATGCCAGGCTGATACTCTATCCAGTGAGCCACCAGCCAGGGCCAGAAAAAAAATTTTTTTTTAATTTACATTTTTTTTTAGATTTTATTTATTCATTTTTAGAGAGAAAAAAGGGGAGAGGAGCAGGAAACTCAACTCCCATATGTGCCCTGACCAGGCATGCCCAGGGCTTCAAACTGGCAACCTCAGTGTTCCAGATCAACACTTTATCCACTGTGCCACCACAGGTCAGGACAAAAAAATTTTTTAAAGTTTCGTGTATAGATTTTCTATAGATTTTCATTAAGGGGATTTAGTGGCCTCAAGTTGCATATCATACACACACAAATAGAAACAGGTAGTAAGTACTGCATATTAAATATCAGTACATGCCTGACCTGTGATGGCACAGTGGATAAAGCATCAACCTGGAAACGCTGAGGTTGCCAGTTCAAAGCCCTGGGCTTGCCTGGTCAAGGCACATATGGGAGTTGATGCTTCTTGCTCCTCCCCCCCCCCTCTTTCTCTCCCCTCTCTATAATGAATAAATAAAATCTTAAAAATATATATCAGTACATGATTCCTGTATATTCAGAGGAAAATATAGTATAATTCTTATGAGGTACAGAGAGAGCTACAAATTACTAACCCTCAAGGGATTAGTGCACAAGACTAGTAAGAGAAAGGAAGCAGAGAGGGCATTTGGGGCTTCAAGGATCAGGTAGTATCCAGGCTAGACGGCATCATGAGTGGATGTCAATGTTTATGCAGAGGGGCCTTCAAGACTGGAGAAAACAAAATGAGTCAAGAAAGAGCACAAAGGTACTGCCTGTTCAGAAGACAGTGGAGTGTTTGTTTGGGGGAAAGGGATGGTATCTAGTAAGAGACTAAACAGCCAAGAAAAGAAAGCCTCATCCAGAGACAGCCAGACACAGCATCCGTCTGAATTCCTCAGCAGCAGATCAGTGAAGAATATTGTCGGGCTGCGTGACCAACAAGATGCTAAAGTGTCTCCCCAAACAGTTAGGCTCCACGTGCTCTTTGTGGAGAGTAAGTCACTGAGGGTCACCCCGAGGCTGTTTCCCACACTGAGGCCCTTTACCTTGGAATCAATACCATCTATTAGCAAGTACCTTCCTGAATGGAAAATTTCTGCTCCAAAAAAAGCAAAACACAAATAACACAAGCAAACAAAACTCAAAACAAGACTATTACAGTGCTTTCTAACCCTCACACTTCACTTCTGCCCAAGTTGTACTATTGAGGACAAGGTCTATTACTTAAGCTGATTCATTACTGCAGAACATAGCAAAATTAGCATATCACTACTCCTACTACATAACCCTGTAAGACCAGTGGCCATTGCCATAGTGGCCATTGCAGATTCCCATTGGATTTGGGAAGACAGTAAAGGAACAGTGGAGCCAGAAAATGGTGGGCCATTCTATTTATTAACGTCTCATACGGGGGACGAGCAAACAGGCAGGGAAGACCATTTCCCTTTCTCTCAGGGCTCCCAAGTCCCTAAGCACTCCCTCCCTCTCTCAATGCACTCCCCAGTCAAAACAGGCTGAGGGGAAAAAACCCTCCAGCAAACAGTAGCAAACAATAGCCCCTCCCTATGGTGGCAGGCAGTCCACAATTTGCAATCTGACGCCCTGAGGGCAAGCATCCACAGCCTTACATAGACTATACACACATGGTGCTGCCCCTCTGCCCATGCAAAATACAAGCTAGCTAACCTAAACACACTTTGTTTCACACTTGAAACACATTGGTTTGCCCAACACTCCAACCGTTTAGGATTGCTTGCTTCATAATCTATACCACAGGTATCTCTGTGTGAGGAATAAGATACATTACAGAAACAAACTATAGCAACAGCCCAAGTTATACAATTGTAACAATTACAAAGGTGCCCTTCACAATGTCTCCCTGAGCACTCTGCCCAAGGCGTAAACTGGAGGCCCATCTCCAGTACCCTACTCCATGGTAGGTAGGAGGGCCTGTAAAGTCCAGGGTTCTGTCCATTGAAACCTTAAAGTGTTCTTGTTGTATCTCTCCAACTGGATGAGAACAGCTTTTTGGCCTCCACCAGACCTGCCCCCCCATCAGGATCTCTCATACCATCCAAAAGTGGCATGTCCTTCCAACAAGGGAGCTAGTACTCCCTCTGGTTGTAGTCCAAGAGTTGGTCCCAGCTGTCTGTGCAAATTACCAAGGTAAAGGTCCATTACAGGCAACTAGGTTCACTTAGGGCCTCAGGCCTCCCTCCTTATCCCTGTAGTCACGGCAGCTCTGAAGATGCTGCCCAAGGAGGAGTGCATGACAATGGTGACCAACCTCTCCATCTCTGTTCCAGAGATCATGATGCCATCCACCCCTATGTCCCATAATCTCAGTAATTAGACTGCCAGGGTCTCAGTAGGTGTCTGCCTAAATTGTCCCCCCAACTCCATTAGCTCTGTCTGCCAGGGTGTAGGGCTGGACCACAGAGTGCTCTATTACCTGGGAAGGCTGTGGCCACCCTGAGGGACTTTTTGCTGCTGGGTTTTACCTTCCGGATGACCTCTGGCCAACCTCTGAGTGCAGATGGCAGCTTCAACCTGAGCCTCCTCATCCTCAAAAGAGGAGCTGGAAACACCTGCTCCCACCAACTCAGAGCCACTCCCCTGGCACAGCTCCATCTTCTGCTCCTGTGGCGGCTGGCTCTCAGCCTGAAGCTGAACCTGCAGTTGTTCCTCCAACAACTGCTGCTGCCAACGTTCAATTTTTAGGGCAAAGTGCAACTCACAAACAGTTTGGCCTCCTTTTCCAGAGCTCTAGTTCCAGGCACTGTACCTGCAAGTCTCAGATCTGCAGCTCTTTCTCTTGTGACCATTCCAGCTCATGCCATTGCTGCTGCTCGGTTTGCAGCTCATTCTGGTGCTCCCATTCCAGGTGCCATCGGTGCTCAGCCTGCACCTTTTGCTTTCAAACTCAGTCAGCCTCTCACAAGGCTATAAAAAAAACCAGCCAGCCCATGGTCCCCAAAATGACAGCCATGGGGAACCGTACACTGGGGAGCAACAACCGGTCCTCTACCACACCCCTCAAAGGTGGTGGCAGCTCCACATCAATCTGATTCGAATCCTGCTGGCTGCACCAGATGTAAGGCCAGGGGCCACCACCATGGCCATGCAGGTTCCCATTGAATTTGAGCAAACAGTAAAGAACAGTAGAGCCAGAAAATGGTGGGCCATTCTGTTTATTAAAGTCTTATAACGGTCTCTCTGAACTCTCCAGCAGAAACAGGCTGGGGGGGGGGGGGGACCTTCTCCAGCAAACCATAGCAAACAATGGCCTCTCCCTATGGTGGCAGACAATCCACAATTTGCAATCTACCACCCTGAGGGCAAGCACCGCGGCCTTCCATAGACCACACATACATAGTGCTGCCCCATGCCAATGCAAAATACAAGCTAGTAAAACTAAACACACTTGTTTCACATTTGAAACACATTGATTTGCCCAACAGCCCCCAACACAAAAAAGTAAATAAGCATTACACAAAATATAAGCTAACCCCAAATATAAGTCAACATCAACTTAAGTATCCTACTGTAATATTATTACATTAACCTAGTGTGGGGAAAACAATTGCGTTAGGCTTGCTTGCTGGTTTACTGGTTGCAAGTACTTTGTGCAATTAGTGGCATGAGCACTTGACTGCATTATTGTAAGGATATAAGAGCTTCCCCTCAGGGATGATGAGATCAGATCGCTTCCCTGCCACTGTGAGGTACGGTTTGTTTCTTGATCCCTTGCTCTCCACTGTGAAAAGCAGGTTTTCCGTTGTTTTTTTCTTTTCTTTCTTCTTATCGCTTGCCCGTCTTTGCGAGCCTCCAAAAAATTGGTATGGCTCACTGTTTTCCAGCTTTACAGTTCCTTTACCATCTGCCCAAATTCAACAAGAATCTGCATGGCTGCAACCACCAACCTTACACCCGGGATATTACAATCCTATTCTGACCTATTTACAAAATATCCTCATGCTGAGAGCTCTGTAAGCATTGTGAACATTACTGCATTACATTCCTCTTCTTGAGGCAGTTCAAAATCTTGAAACAAGGCAAGTTTATATATTTTTACATATTACTACTGGAAGAGGGGGAAGGTGAATAACATAAAAGGTCTACAACCCAAATCCTCACCCTCTGATTCACAGATCAGAACATACAAATGTACATATTTTTACATACTATCAGTGGTGGGTAATTAACATAAAGGCCAACAACCAAATCCCCACCCACTGGTTCACAGACCAGATAATACAAAATGTTTTTCCCTCAGATGATACAAACTAATCTAAGACTGGAAACACAAAGAGATTAAAAGTTATAAAAAAAAATTAAAAATAAAAACAAGCAGAAAAAAGAAACATAGAAAGGAATGTTAATGACATTACATTAAAGAGTCTAAATTTCATTAAAAATAAAAATATTTACTTGGCTTATCAAAGCATGGGCATTTTTATAAAATAAAAATAAAAAATAGGCCCTGGTGGGTGGCTCAGTGGATAGAGCATCAGACCGGTGTATGGACACCCCAGGGTTCGTTCCCCGGTGAGGGCACACAGGAAAAGCAACCATTTGCTTCTCTTCCCTCCCTCCCCCCTTCTCTCCTTCTTCCTCTCCCGCTGCCAGTGGTTTGATTGGTTCCAGTGTGGCCTTGGGTGCTGAGAGTAGCTCTGTTGGAGCACATCAGCCTTAGGTGCTAAAAATAGCTTGGTACTGAAGCATCGGCCCTAGATGTGGCTGCCAGGTGGATCCCCATCGGGAAGTCTATCTCACTATCTCCCTTCCTCTCATGTAAAAATAAAAAAAGAATTTACAAAAAGAGGGGAAATTTTTTAGGTGGAAGCATGCACCTAAAATTATCTCGTTTTCTGGCAAAGAGTTCTTCCAAAATGTCATGCCAACAAGTGATGTTTGGCAAGGAAAACTGTTTACACTGATTCGTGTACCAGCTCACTTTCATGCTGGCTTGTACTCGGGTTTGCTTCAGAGGTGCAGGGATATTACTAGACACCTACTCCAAAGAGGCCAAGGAACACTGTGGGATGTTGGCTGGCTTCTTGTGCTGCCCACTGATGTTTCCAGCACCTTCTGCCAATGCCACAGCTTTCTTAAGTGCTTCTGGACCAGAGAGCATCTTTCCACTGTAATCCACTCCTCAGTTCTGAGACATACTGCAAAGATGACTCCATCTCATCCACCAGGGTACTCAGAGAAGACCTCGGAGTGCCTGATGTGGCCTGAAGAAGTTAAAACCTGCCCCAGGAGTCCCACAGCAATGGTGGGCATCTGGGTGACTGCCAGGTGACATACTTCCTGGCAGCACCATCATTTCTGATATCTACCCTATACCTTTTGATGGGAGCATTTAATCTATTTACACTAGGTTATTATTGATAAAAACTCATTTATTGCCATTTTATTCTATGTCTCTCTCTTTCTCAGTTTTTTTTTTCTTTCTTCTCTTAAAGCAGGCCCTGTAACATTTCTTGTAACACTGGTGGTGGTAATAAACTCCTTTAGCTTTTTTTTTTTTAATCTGGTAAGTTCTTTATTTCATCTTCAATTTTAAATGACAGCCTTGCTAGATGGTAGTCTTGGTGGTAGGTTCTTGCTTTTCATCACTTTGAATATTTTTTGCTACTCCTTTCTGGCCTGAAGTGTTTCTGTTGAGAAATCTGCTGACAGCCTTATCAGCGTGTCCTTTTTTTGGAAACTAATTACTTTTCTCTTGAAGTTTTTAAGGTTCTCTCTTTGTCTTTAATATTTGGCATTTTAATTCTGATATGTTTTCTTGTGGACCTCTTTGGGTTCATGCTGACTAAAACTGTATTTTCTGAACTTGTGTGATGTTTTCCTTCACCAAGTTGGGGAAGTTTTCAGACATTATTTCTTCAAATAGATTGTCTATCCCTTGCTTGTTCTCTTCTTCTTCTGGTACCTCTATGATGCAGATGTTACACTTGATGTTGTCCCAAAGGTCCCTTAGACTTTACTAATTTTTCTTAATTTTTGTTTGTTTTTGTTTTCTTCTGAAGCTGGAAACGGGGAGAGACAGTCAGACAGACTCCCGCATGCGCCCGACCAGGATCCACCCGGCACACACACCACGGGTGGGCGACGCTCTGCCCACCAGGGGGCGATGCTCTGCCCCTCCGGGGCGTCGCTCCGCCGTGACCAGAGCCACTCTAGCGCCTGGGGCAGAGGCCAAGGAGCCATCCCCAGCGCCTGGGCCATCCCCACTGCAATGGAGCCCTGGCTGTGGGAGGGGAAGAGAGAGACAGAGAGGAAGGAGGGGGTAGGGGTGGATAAGCAAATGGGCGCTTCTCCTATGTGCCCTGGCGGGGAATTGAACCCGAGTCCCCCGCACGCCAGGCGACGCTCTACCGCTGAGCCAACCGGCCAGAGCCTAATTTTTTTTTTTCATTTAGATGTTCTGCTTGTGTGCTTCCTGTTATCTTCTAAATTGCTGATTTGATCCTCTGCTTCATATAACCTTCTATTGATTCCTTCTAGCATATTCTACATTTTACAAATTGTATTTACCATTTCTGACTGGTTCTTTTTATTGTTTCTATGGACATTTTTTTTAAGTTAGAGGAGGGGGAGATAGACAGATTTCCACATGTACCCTAACCGGGATCCACCCGGCAACCCCTGTCTGGAGCTGATGCTTAAATTAACTGAGCTATCCTCAGTTCCTGGGATGGATGCTTGAACCAATTGAGCCACTGACTGCAGGAAGGGAAGAGCAAGAGAAGAGAGAGAGGAGCAGGAACTCCCATATGTGCTTTGACCAGGCAAACCCAGGGTTTTGAACTGGCAATCTCATTGTTCCAGGTCAACACTTTATCCACTGCGCCACCTCAGGTCAGGCCCATGTTTGCTTTTTCTGTGTACCCTGACCAAGGATCAAACCTGGGATGTCCACATGCCAGGCTGATCCTCTATCCACTGAGCCAACTACTGGCCAGTGCCTCTATGTCCGTTTTAATGCTTATTCTTTTTTTAAGTTCTCACTGAGATCATCTATTCTTCCTCTGAGATCCTTGAGCATCCTTATAAACACTGTTTAAAACTGCATCTGGTATTTTGGTTACTTCCATTTCACTTAATTCTTTTTTTGGGGATTTCTCTTGTTATTTCATTTGGAGCATATTTCTTTGTCTCCTCATTTTGTTTCTGTATATTAGGTAAGTGTACTATGAGTCTCAAAGTTGTTATGATGTCTTTATTTTGAAGTTGTCTTCTGGGCCCAGTGGCACAGTCTTACAGATCTTCTGAGCTTTGTGCTCCAGGAATGTATCTTGTGACTTATGTGTACCCTCCTGTTGTCACTGAGCTTTGAAAACTGTTAGCTTTTTTGTGGGTGTAGTTAACCCTTCAGGTTGAGTGACTCTAAGGGTAAATATCAATCATTGTGTATGAGTCATTGAGCAGGGGCTGTTCCCCAAGGCAGAGTTGTTTCCAGCAGGGTTTGGTGACTGCCAGTATCTACCTTTGTTGGCTAGTTGGGTGGATCACTGGTTTTGTCTGTAGCCCTCCAATGGTTGTGTTGGTTCTGAGTCTGCTTGGGTGGGGTTGAGGTACGGGTCAAAGTCAGACATTGTGTGTTACCAGTCTTGGGCTACATGTCTGGAGCTATTATGCTGTGTTCATTTTATTGTGGATGCATCTACTGCGTCTAGGTGTGTGTGGGAGGGTTCAATCTGAGTTAAATGGCAAGCTTCCTCCAGTCTAGAGCTGGGTGCAGATATATAAAAGGACTGAGCTACTGTGCACTCAAAGTGGGGGAGACCTGTCCTCTTTTCCAAGCCACAGAAGTCCCAGCTTTGTGTTGCACTCTGATCTCCTACATGTGGTGAACTCAGTCACACAGGTGTGCCAACTGACCCACCAGGTGAGGTGAGGGGACTGGCTGTGCACTCAGAATGTGGGAGATGGGCCATTTTTCCAAAGCCTTACTGTCCAGTTACTGTCCACATCTGCACCACAAGCCTACCCTGAGAGAGCATCTTAAAAGTCACTGCTGGTTGCAGCCCAAAGACGCCTCTGCAGGACTGAGCATAGCAGAGTGGCTACACCAGAAGTTGGGGGGAGGTACTCCTCATGCTGGTACTGTAACTATAGGAGTTATGGCCCCGGTATAGGTGATAGCTGGGTGACCCAAGTGGACTGAATCCTCTGAGTTTCACCACCAGATGCTTTGTGGGCCTCTCTACCTGCCTTTGCTGCTCTGGGTCAGAGATCCCTGCTTGGGGTTGAGACCCATGCTCCTGAGGTAGAGGGAGTCCCGCCACTGTGGGGATACCCCTCTAACTTCTCAGCTGCTGCATCTAGGTACGGGGCCAGCCCTTTTAGAGTCTCTGCCCTTCTTACCAGTCTCTATGTGGCTTCTTCTGCAAATCCTTGGTTATAATAGTTCAGTTCAGCTAGCCTTCAGTTGGTTATTCAGGTTGATTACTCTATAATTTAGCTGTAAATCCGTTTGGGGGCTGAGAGCAAGTGGTTGTAGCTTCCACCTACTCTACAGCCATCTCAGAATCTCCAGGGAATCAATTTTATGTGATAACTCTACTTTTAAATGGGAATTGGGTATCATTCTCAGAGCAGCACAAAATTTCATGCTAGGGAAAAGAAGCAGGAATGCTTACATCTTGCCAATTACATGGGAAAGTCTTGAAGGGTGACTGACCATCGCTTGCTTATGAACAAAACTATTCCTGAGCACTTCTGGCTATGGATTTTTAAAATACAAATTTCAGAGAATTTCTTAATTGAATTTATTGGGGCAACATTGGTTAACAAAACCATACAGGTTTCAAGTGTACAACTCAAAAACACATCATCTGGCCTGACCAGGTGGTGGCGCAGTGGATAGAGCGTTGGACTGGGATGCGGAAGGACCCAGGTTCGAGACCCCGAGGTCGCCAGCTTGAGCGCGGGCTCATCTGGCTTGAGCAAAGAGCTCACCAGCTTGGACCCAAGGTCGCTGGCTCCAGCAGGGGATTACTCAGTCTGCTGAAGGCCCACGGTCAAGGCACATGTGAGAAAGCAATCAATGAACAACTAAGAAGTCGCAACACGCAACGAGAAACTGATGATTGATGCTTCTCATCTCTCTCCGTTCCTGTCTGTCTGTCCCTGTCTATCTCTGCCTCTGTAAAAAAAAAAACAAAAAAACAAAAACAAAAAAAAAACACATCATCTGTACACTGCTTTGTGTGCTCACTGCCCAAAATAAATCCTCTTTCTGTCCCCCTTTATCCCCTCTTTGCCCTATTCTAGCTCCCAGTTTCAGAGAATGTTAACGGTGCAATTATGAGTTTAGGGATGGACTATTTTTTCATATATTTTGTGGGAGTTTTTTCTAAAAAATTATGAATGTAATCCTAAAAGTCCCAGCATTCCAGCAAACAATAACCCAATGTCTTCAGTTAGTATTACAGTATATACACAAATAGGTATCAAAACATTTCATTGCCCTGGCCGGTTGGCTCAGCGGTAGAGCATCGGCCTGGCGTGCGGGGGACCCGGGTTCGATTCCTGGCCAGGGCACATAGGAGAAGCGCCCATTTGCTTCTCCACCCCCCCCTCCTTCCTCTCTGTCTCTCTCTTCCCCTCCCGTAGCCGAGGCTCCATTGGAGCAGAGATGGCCCAGGCGCTGAAGATGGCTCCTTGGCCTCTGCCCCAGGCGCTAGAGTGGCTCTGGTCACGGCACAGCGACGCCCCGGAGGGGCAGAGCATCGCCCCCTGGTGGGCAGAGCATCCCGCCCCTGGTGGGCATGCCGGGTGGATCCTGGTCGGGTGCATGCGGGAGTCTGTCTGACTGTCTCTCCCCGTTTCCAGCTTCAGAAAAATACAAAACAACAACAACAACAACATTTCATTACATTTCTAGATTTGTCGTTTAACATTTTTTAAAAAGTTACTTTAAAGAATTTCTTTGAGAGAAATGGTGGCATGAGACATACTTCTCATCTCTTCCCTTGAAATTTCAACAAATTCTACAACTATATGCAGAGAAAAAAACCCAGATGAACCTGAAATATACACATACCTGATAGACAAAGGTATGATTGCACAAGAAGGCGGGCCAAAGCACAGAAGAAAAAATAATACCAGAGGACTGAGTCTTTCTCCTTCCTCACCATCCTGAGGGAGGGAGGCACTGTTTGTGCAAGCTTTGTCTCAGACCCAGAGGAGGAGGGTGGAGAGTCTGAAGGAAAGGAGCAGTGCAAGGGGTGACGACCAAGAACAGGGAGCCGGGCTGCTTCCCGGCATCTACTGCAACGGTGATTGCCAGGCTGGGCTATTATAGGCACAGGGTGCACACAAAGCCAGTGGCAAGCACCCAAGAACTGCAGGCAAATAGCTTGTGAAAATCAGCCCACGGGACACTGAGGCATGCTTTATCTGCCCACCTGACCAGCACAATTTAGCCCTGTGGTGCTAGACGTGCTTGATCTGGGATCTGTGCAGCACCAGTTCGGAAGCTCGGGCATCAGCTTGCCAGAGGGAGTTTAGCGTGTGTGGATGGGAAGCCCCTGATCTGTGATCTCTGCCATAGCTGTTCCCGAAACTCGGGGATACTGGCTTGTGGCACGCACCCCTGGCCCAGTCCAGGGCTGTGCTTGGAGAGTTTAGAGTGATGTCAGAGGAAGAACTGGACTCTGTCACCCCAGCCTCCCGGTTCCTCATTACTCCCCTTACTGTGAAAACAGCAGTGGAGGTGGGCCCTCTCCAGTAGGTCTCCAGACTGCTCTCTCCAGTGAGAGGCAGGGGCACCCGGATACTAGATTCCCTGCTCTGTGCAGACATGGGAGAGGGCCCTGGAGGACTCCTGGTCAGCCAGTGCCAGTATCATAAAGTTGCAAAGCCCTAGCAATAAGCTCCTCCCACCAATGTGAGCACTCTGCCTTTATCATTACAAAGGTTAGAGCTAAGCCTTAACAGATCATCCAAGAATCTTGTAGAGGCAAATCTTGTAATGCATCGCCCTCTGCCAGAAAAAGGAATAATTATCTCTTATTGGGGTTATTAACAATATCACCCACAAATGCCATCAAGGAAAAAATAATCAAATATGGATATACAAGACAGAGATGTAGCTCAGATAGATGATGAAAAATCCCCAGGAAATAATCTCAGTTACATGGAAACCTTGGAGCTTAATGAAAGAGAAATCAAAATTGAAGCTCTAAGAATATTCAATAAGATAATACGAGAAAACACTGAAAGGCAATTTAGTGAGCTCAAAAAACAACTGAATGAACAAAAAGAGTACTTCACCAAGGAAACTGAAACTATAAAAAAGAACCAAGCAGAGAGGAACAACTAAATACACGAACTTAAAAATGAGGTAACAAGCTTAGCCAATAGAACAAGCCAGATAGAGGAGAGAATCAGTGACATTGAAGACAGGCAACTAGAGATACTAAAGAAAGAAAAAGAGAGAGAGAGAGTCACAAATTTTAAAAAATGAGAAAGCCCTACAAAAATTGTCTGACTCCATCAGGAAGAGCAATATGAGAATAATGGTATATTAGAAGAGGAAAAGAGGGAAAAGGGAATGGAGAACCTACTAAAACAACACTGGGGAACAATTTTTTTTTTCATTTTGTGTTGCATAAACTTTTAGAACTGTTTCTATATATTTCTACATCGCTGATTCCAAATCTGAAATCTGTTATTTGGTGCATGCTCTAGTTTTTATGCAATTTTAATTTCTTTTTGTCATAGTTAATGGCATACATTGGTTTTTAAATTGGAGTTAAAGAGCAGCGACTCTTGGATTGAACATAACCACAAGGCAATTAATGTTTTACAAACATCACTTTTACATAATTGTAGTTGTTTTTAAATGTAAAAAATTATTGCCTGACCAGGCAGTGGCGCAGTGGATAGAGCGTCGAACTGGGATGCCGAGGACCCAGGTTTGAGACCACGAGGTCGCCAGCTTGAGTGTGAGCTCATCTGGTTTGAGCCAAAGCTCACCAGCTTGGACTCAAGGTCACTGGCTCGAGCAAGGGGTTACTTGGTGTGCTGAAGGCCCGTGGTAAAGGCACATATGAGAAAGCAATCAATGAACAACTAAGGTATCACAATGCACAACAAAAAACTTATGATTGATGTTTCTCATCTCTCCATTCCTGTCTGTCCCTATCTATCCCTCTCTCTTTCTCTGTCTCTGTAAAAAAAAAAACAAAATTAAATGTAAAAAATTATTATCTGATAAAAACACCCTCTTATTTTGTTTTAAGATTGAATCATGCTTTTTTGAGTAGGCATAAATGTAAGAATAGTCCTGACACCTTCTGTTATATATGTGGCTGTTACATACTTCAACGTCAAAGGCATAATATTTCATCATTTGTGACACATGCATATATTGCCTATTTTCAAGTTCTCCTTGGCAATCAAGACAAGAATTGGGCTCCTTATACTGTGTGTCATAATTGTAAGGAAATGCTTTGTGACTGGACAAAAAGAAAATGCAAAGGAATGCCTTTTGGTATTCCCATGGTTTGGCGTGAACCTGAGGACCACAGCAGTGAAGACGATCCATAGAAAGGGCATCGGCAAGAAAAAACAGCATATGATCACATATCCTAATATTCTTTCAGCAATACAACCTATCCCACATTCTGAGACACTCCTGGTGCCAGTTTTCAATGGTTTTATTTCATCTAAGGATGAATAAAGTGAACATGGTGATCAAGTATATTTTGATAAGATGCATGAGGAAATGGTTATAGAATCTGAAGGGTCTTCTTCTGATGCCAAGCAGTCATTAACCCCTCAGCAGTTTAGCCAACCTGAATGGAATGATTTAGTAAGAATGACATAAAAATTGTCCTCAACTTTCTGAAGTATGAGGAGCATAACTGGATCATTTGTGTGGATTTTAAAATGGTAAATTTCCTGCTGGGACAACAGAGAGGTTTAACGAAGTATCCTTGCTTTCTGTGTTTGTGGGAGAGCCAAGCTCGGGAGAAACACTGGACACAGAGGAGTGGCTGAAACGTGAAGCTCTGGAAGTAGGGATGCAAACTATTGTGAATGAACCTGTAGTTAATTGAGACAGGATCATTTTTCCCCCACATCACATCAATCTTGGCTGAATGAAGCAGTTTGTTCAGGCTTTGAATAGAGAAACTGAAGGCTCTCAACATATTATTCTGCTTTTCCTGCCTTGTCTTTCGAGAAGATAAAGCAGGTGTATTTGATGGACTTCAAATTCGAACCCTCATACTTGATGAGGAATTTGCCAGGAAGATGAATAAGGAGGAGAAGGCAGCATGGCAGTGTTTTGTGGCAGTTACAAAGAACTTCCTTGGCAACAAAAAAGCAGAAAACTATGAACTTCTGGTTCAAAGGATGCTGTTGGCTTTCCATGACAATGGATGTAACCTGAGCATTAAGATTCACTTCCTGAACAGTCACTTTGATAAGTTTCCCGAAAACCTTTGAGCTGTAGGTGATGAGCAGAGTACTGCTGGAGCATCAAATGAGATTGTCCTCAACAAGTACACAAACGCAAGAGTTACAGACACAAATTTTTGCCTGAATAGAATTTAAATAAGTTTTGTGCAAATTTCATGATTAAAATAAGTGTTTTAATATGTTCTATTTTGAAATTGTAGACAAATTCTGATGCAATCATATCTTTTAGTATATTAGTGTATTTACTGCATTATATAAATTATTATATTTTCACAAAGATGATGCCCAAGAAGACATTCTACTTCATTATGTTAAACTAAATGCTGAAAATTTTACAATAAGATGAAAACCTAAAATCTGAATTGCAAAGAAACTATAGCTTACAGAGAAAAACTAATGTCAGATTTGAGACCAGCACACTCAAATTAGGTAAGAACAAGTGTTTTTGTGGATGCAACAAAAATTTTTTTCCCCAGTGTAATCGATGAGACCTTCCCAAGCCTGTGGAAAGAGTTAGAGCCTCGAATCCAAGAAACAAATAGAATGCCACATTACCTCAACCCAAAAAGACCTACTCCAAGGCATATCATAATGAAATTATCACAAATCAATGACAAAGAAAGAATCCTCAAGGCAGCTAGGGAGAAGAAGGATATAACATATAAAGGAAGGCCCATTAGGCTATCATCAGATTTCTCAGCAGAAACTCTAGAAGCCAGAAGAGAGTGGACCCCAACATTTAAAGTACTGAAAGAGAGGAACTACCAACTAAGAATATTCTACCCATCAAAGTTATCCTTCAAACATGAAGGGGAAATGAAAATATTTACAGACATATAGAAGCTGAAGGAATTTATCACCAGAAAACCCCCACTACAGGAAATACTAAAAGGGGTTATCCAACCAGATACAAAGAACAAAACAAGACAAAATTACAAGTAAAAAGATTTTCACAAAACCACAATAAAAACAAGAATAATCTGTGACAACAATAATATAAAAGGGGAGAGGATAAAGATCAGCAGTAACATGGGAGGATGGAGTGCAAAAGCACACATGAGATAATGGAGTCCAATAAATATGATAATTTTTCTTCTAATAACCTAATGGTAACCACCACTGAAAATGCCACTACTGAAACACACAGCTTAAAAAAAGAAGAAAGAGGCCCTAGCCAGTTGGCTCAACGGTAGAATGTCGGCCTGGCATGGAGGAGTCCCGGGTTCGATTCCCGGCCAGGGCACACAGGAGAAGCGCCCATCTGCTTCTCCACCCCTCCCCCTCTCCTTCCTCTCTGTCTCTCTCTTCCCCTCCTGCAGCCGAGGCTCCATTGGAGCAAAGATGGCCCAGGCACTGGGGATGGCTCTGTGGCCTCTGCCTCAGGTGCTAGAATAGCTCTGGATGCAACAGAGCGATGCCCCAGAGGGGCAGAACATCGCCCCCTGGTGGGCATGCCGGGTGGATCCTGGTCGGGCACATGCGGGAGTCTGTCTGACTGCCTCCCCGTTTCCAGCTTCGGAAAAAAAAAAAAAAAGAAGAGAAGACAGAAGTATGGAACATCACCAAACAAAAACAAATGACAGAAAAACAACCAAAAAAATAACCAAAAAAGACACAAAGCTATCAGAAAGCAGTATATAAAATGGCAATAGAAATCCTCAAGTGTCAATAATTAAACTAAATTTAAATGGATTAAACTCACCAATTAAAAGACACATAGTAGCAGAGTGGATCCAGAAGCAAAACCCAATGGTATACTGCCTTTAAGAGACACATCTAAGCTACAAGGATAAAAATAGATTCAAAGTGAAAGGTTGGAAAACAATTCTCCAAGCAAGTAATATCCAAAGAAAAACAAGAGTAGCTATACTCATATCTGACAATGCTGACTACAAGACAACAAAGGTAACCAGAGACAAGGGTGGACATTTCATAATGATAAAGGGGACAGTGTATGAAGAAGACATAACACTCCTTAATGTATATACAGCAAACCAAGAAGCACCAAAATATATAAGACAACTACTAACTGATCTAAAAATGCAAACCAAAAAAAATAGAATCATACTTAGAGACCTCAGTACACCATTGATAGCTTTAGATCATTCATTCAAACAGAAAATCAATAAAGAAATATCAGCCTTAAATGAAACACTAGCACAAATGGACATAATAGACATCTACAGGACATTTTACCCCAAAATGTCAGAGTATACATTTTTCTCCACTGTACATGGAACATTCTCAAGAATAGACCATATGCTGGGCCACAAAACCAACACTAACAAATTCAGAAAGATTGAATTATACCAAGCATATTCTCTGACCATAAGATTTTGAAACTAGAATTCAACTGCAAAAAAGAAGTAAACACACCCACAAAAAATGTGGAAATTAAACAACATACTTCTAAAAAATGAATGGGTCAAAGAAGAAATAAAAGAAGAGATCAAAAGTTATATACAGGCCCTGGCCGGTTGGCTCAGTGGTAGAGCGTCGGCCTGGCGTGCAGAAGTCCCGGGCTTGATTCCCAGCCAGGGCACATAGGAGAAGCGCCCATCTACTTCTCCACCCCTCCCCCTCTCCTTTCTCTCTGTCTCTCTCTTCCCTTCCCGCAGCGAGGCTCCATTGGAGCAAAGATGGCCTGGGTGCTGGGGATGGCTCCTTGGCCTCTGCCCCAGGCGCTAGAGTGGCTCTGGTCACAACAGAGCGACGCCCCGGAGGGGCAGAGCATCGCCCCCTGGTGGGCAGAGTATCGCCCCCTGGTGGGCGTGCCGGGTGGATCTCAGTCGGGCGCATGCGGGAGTCTGTCTAACTGTCTCTCCCCGTTTCCAGCTTCAGCTTCAGAAAAATACAAAAAAAAAAAAAAGTTATATACACACAAATGAAAATGACAACCCAACATACCAGAATCTCTGGGATGTAGCAAAAGCAGTAATAAGAGGGAAGTTCATATCGTTACATGCTTATATGAAAAAGCAAGAGAAAGCCCAAGTAAACAACCTAACATCACATCCTAAGGAACTAGGAAAAGAAAAACAAAGGCAACCCAATACCAGCAGAAGAAAGAAAATAATTAAAATTAGAGCAGAAATAAATGAAATAGAGAACAGAAAAACTATAGAAAAAATTAATACAACAAAGAGCTGGTTCTTTGAAAAGATCAATAAAATTGACAAACCTTTAGCAAGACTCACTAAGGAAAAAAGAGAAAAGACTCATATAAACAAAAACCAAAATGTAAGAGGAGAAATCACCACAGATATCATAGATATACAAAGGATTATTGAAGAATACTATGAAAAATTATAATCCACCAAATTCAACAATCTAGAAGAAATGGATAAACTCCTAGAACAATACAATCTTCCTAAACTGAACCATGAAGAAGTAGGAAGCCTAAATAAACTGATAAGCAGGGAGGAAATAGAAACAACTATCAAAAACCTCCCCCAAAATAAAAGTCTGGGGCCAGATGGATATACTAGTGAATTCTATCAAACATTCAAAGAAGAATTGGTTTCTATCCTTCTCAAAGACTTCAAAAAAATTGAAGAAGCAATACTTCCAAACACATTTTATGAGGCCAACATAACCCTCATACCAAAACCTGGCAAGGACAACACAAAAAAAGAAAGCTACAGACCAACATCTCTAATGAATACAGATGCAAAAATCCTAAACAAAATACTAGCAAATCGAATACAACACATCAAAAAAATAATTTATCATGATCAAGTGGGATTCATCCCAGAAACACAACGGTGGTTCAACACATGTAAAATGATTAACGTAATACACCATATCAACAAAACAAAGAACAAAAACCATATGATTCTATCAATAGATGCAGAAAGGCATTCGATAAATACAACATTCTTTTATGTTTAAAACACTCAACAAAATAAGTATAGAAGGAAAATACCTCAACATAATAAAGGTCATTTACAACAAACCATCAGCTTACATCATACTAAATGGTAGAAAACTGAAAACTTTTCCTCTAAAATCAGAAACAAGACAAGGCTGTCCACTCTCTCCACTCCTATTCAACATAGTGCTGGAAGTTCTAGCCAGAGCAATCAGACAAGAGAAAGAAATAAAAGGCATTCATATTGGGAAAGAAATAAAGGTTTCACTTTCTGCAGATGACATGATCCTGTACATAGAAAACCCCAAATACTCCACAGAAAAGCTAGTAGAAACAATAAACCAATACAGTAAGGTCGCAGGATACAAAATTAATATACAGAAGTCTATATGCCAACAATAAAACCTCAGAAAAAGAACTAAAAAAAATAATCCCTTTTACAGTAGTAACAAAAAGAATAAAATACCTAGGAATAAACATAACAAGGAATGTAAAAAACCTATATACTGAAAACTACAGAGCATTATTAAAGGAAATTGAAAAAGACACAATGAAATGGAAAAATATTTTTTATTCTTGGTTGGATAGGAAGAATAAATATAGTTAAAATGGCCAAAGCAATATACAAATTTAATGCAATTCCCATCAAAATTCTTTTTTTGAAGAAATGAAACAAAAAATCATCAGGTTTATATGGAACCATAAAAAACCTCAAATAACCAAAGTAATCCTAAGGAAGAAAAAAACGAAGCTGGAGGCATTACAATACCTGACTTTAAACTATACTACAGAACCACGATAATCAAAAGAGCATGGAACTGGCAGAAAAATAGACACACAGACTAATGGAACAGAATAGAAGCCCAGAGATAAAACCACATGTATATGGTCAAATCATCTTTGATAAAGGAGCCAAAAACACACAATGGAGAGAAGAAAGCCTCTTCAATAAATGGTGCTGGGAAAACTGGAGAGCCACGTGCAAAAGAATGAAACTCGAGTACAGTTTGTCTCCTTGCACAAAAATTAATTCAAAATGGATCAAAGACCTAAAACATAAGACCTGAAATAATAAATTACATAGAAGAAAACATAGGTACTAAACTCATGGACCTTGGCCATAAAGAACATTTTATGAATTTGACTCCAAAGGCAAGGGAAGTGAATGCAAAGATAAATGAATGGGAGTACATCAGACTAAGAAGCTTCTGCACAGCAAAAGAAATTGTCAACAAAACAAGTAGGCAACCAACTAAATGGGAGATGATATTTTTAAACAACAGCTCAGATAAGGGTCTAGTATCCAAAATATATAAAGAACTCACAAAACTCAGCAACAAACAAACAATCCAATTTAAAAAAATGGGAAGAGGACATGAACAGACACTTCTCCTAAAAAGAAATACAAATGGCCAACAGATATATGAAAAAATGCTCATCATCACTAACTATTTGAGAAATGCAAATCAAAACTACAATGAGATACCACTTCAATTAGTGCAACCATTATAGAATAAAATATGGTGATTTCTCAAAAAATTAAGATTAGAACTACCATATGACCCAGCAATCCCTCTACTGGGTATATACCCCCAAAACTCAAAAACATGGGTTCATAAAGACACATGCAGCCCCAATGTTCATCGCAGCATTGTTCACAGTGGCCAAGACATGGAAACAACCATAATGCCCTTCAATAGAGGATTGGATAAAGAAGATGTGGTACATATATAGAATGGAATACTACTCAGGCATAAGAAATGATGACATCAGATCATTTACAACAACACGGATGGACCTTGATAACATATACTGAGTGAAATAAGTAACAGATAAAACTAAGAACTGTATGATTCCATACATAGGTGGGACACAAAATTGAGACTCATGGACATAGACAGGGGTGCAGTGGTTACCAGAGGGAAGGGAAGGGTGTAGAGGGAGGGGGTGGGGGAAGGGGAGGCGGTTAAAGAGAAACAAAATATAGGGTGACAGAAGATGATGTGACTTTGGGTGATGGCTATACAACATAATCGACTGTCCAAATGATGTGGAGATGTTTTCTCTAAATCTATGTGCTCTGATTGATCAACATCACTCTGTTAAATTTGTCTAAATGAAATTTTTTTTTAAAAAAAGAATTTCTTTGCTTCAAGCAGTCTCAATTAGTTAAGGGATCATTAACTGATTTTGGTTAAAGTTAAATGGTTCATGACTAGCTTATTCCCTGTGGTAGGCAGCTCTTAAGATGGTCCCAAGTATCCTCCCACCCCTGCCTTATATTCTTGCCCTTGTGTAATAATGTCTCCTGGCTACAGACTGCACCTAATGAAAAAATTCTAACACAGAGAAAATGGCAAAAGTGACAGAATGCCATTTCTGACAGGTTTTATTGTTGGCATATAAGACAGCAATAGACTTCTATATATTAATTTTGTATCCTTCGACCTTACTGTATTGGTTTATTGTTTCTAATAGCCTTTCTGTGGAGTCTTTGGGGTTTTCTATATACAGGATCATGTCATTAGGTTACAAAATGATGGAGGCTTTTATCTTACTTGTCCTCTATCCTCTCTTGTTCACTTGCTTTGAGGGAAGTCTTGATACCAAACTATGAGCTTCCCCATGGAGAGGTCCATGTGGCAAAAAAACTAATGTCTCTGGCCAATAGCCAGTGAGCATATGAGGTCTGACAACAGCCACAAAATGTGAAGTTTGCTGCAAACCAGCACAGCTAGTAATTCCAGGTCCTGAGGGAGAATGATGCGGAATGAAAAAAATGGGTTTAAAGAGAGATCAGGAGACCTCTGCAAGCTTATGGCATGGGATCAGGAGACCTCTGCAAGCTTATGGCAAGACATAGCAAAATAGCCCCCAGTTTGCTTTATTATATACCATATGCAAATAAGGAAGTCTTTGATACAAAGTCACACATCTGAGGCAAGAACAGGAATTCTCTTAAGGCATAAACAGGAATCTATTTAAGGCATAAACAGGAATTCCCCTACCATGCATAACTGAAATCAACCAACATCTGAACAAACAAAGGGTGAGAGGAAGGGCATGTAAATTGTTTCTAATAACTTAAGCAAGCAAGTGAGTGGGGATATGGGATGAGTGCAAATACTCAGCTTCAATATGGAGGAGTGGGGGGGAGAACTTAGCCTTTTGCTAAGCCTCAAACTTACAAAGGCTTTTTGCCACTTGAAGTTCTCCCACAGAATTTAGAAGGTGACATTCCCTGGTCAGTCCTGTGGGTCTGGCTTTAATTGAAGCCTGTGGGAGATTATGAGCCAGATGAACCCACCTAAGGCACACCCAGATTCCTGACCCAGAGAAACTGTGGAATAACAGTTGCTCCTTGATTTAAGCTGTTAAATTTTGGGGTAACATGTTGAGCAATAATAGATAACTAATAAACTCCCATTTCTTTAGACTATATTCAAATATTAATAAATAAATTGAGAACAGTATTAGACTTGGGTCAAGCAGGAAACCATTACATTCTATGAAAGGATGAAGGTTGAAGTGTATTGAAAGTAAAGAATAAAACTTTATTAGTAATTATATGTAAAAAGCCATGTTTTTATTCTAGCATCAGTATAAAATTTCCTTTGGGTTGATATTTTTTAGTAGGATGAATACATTTGTGTTGATTTATCCATATGTCAATCTTTAGGCTCAGTGTACATATCTGTATACCAGTGAGGTGTGTGGGGTAACTGATGGCCAAAGAAGATGGTCAAAACAAATGGTTCAGGCTAATTAAAATTAAAGTTATAGGCTACTGGAGATCAAAGAATAGATTAAACCATTTTTGACTCTGTCTCTGGTCTCTAGCACAGAGATGTCCAATGAAAATATAATGCAAGCCACATATGTAATGTAAAATTTCAAGTAGTCATATTTTTTTTTATGTCAGGGACAGATAGGAACAGACAGGAAGCAGAGAGATGAGAAGCATCAATTCTTTGTTGTGCACCTTAGTTTCTCATTGACTGCTTTCTCATATGTGCCTTGACCAGGGGCTTCAGCAGACCGAGTGACCCCTTGCTCAAGCCAGTGATCTTGGGCTCAAGTTAGTGAGCTTTGCTCAAACCAGACGAGCCCACACTCAAGCTGGCAACCTTGGGGATTCGAACCTGGGTCCTCCACATCCCAGTCTCACACTCTATCCACTGTGCCACCACCTGGTCAGGCTCAAGTAGCCACATTTTTAAAAGATAAAAAGAAACTGGTCAATTAATTTTAATTATATATTTTATTTAACCACAAATATGAAAAATGTTATCATTTCAGTATGTAATCAATATATTAGTTAGAGATTTCAGTGATTTTGCACTGAGTCTTCAAAAGCTAGTGCTATTTTACACTTACAGCATATCTTTTTTTGCCTGACCAGGCAGTGGCACAGTGGATAGAGTGTTCGACTGGGATGCAGAGGACCCAGGTTCAAAACTTTGAGGTTGCTGGCTTGAGGATGAGATAGATCATAAACATGACCTCATGATCACTGGCTTGAGCCCAGGGTCACTGGTTTGAGCAGGAGGCCACTCACTCTGCTGTGGCCTGCTCCTCATCAAGGCACATATGAAAAAGTAATCAATGAACAACTAAGGTGCCCCAACAAAGAATTGGTGCTTCTCATCTCTCTTCCTTCATATCTGTCCCTCTCTCTGACTCTCTCTGTCTCTGTCACAAAAATAAAATAAAATAAAATAAAAGAGTAATGTTCCTTTTTTAAAAAAATATATATTTTTTTCTTTTTAAGATTTTATTTATTGATGAGAGAGAGAGAGAGAGAGAGAGAAGTAGGAGGAAGGAAGTGTAGTTGATTCTCGTATGTGCCTTGAGCAGACAAGCCCTGGGCCTGGAACAGCGACCTCAGCGCTCCAGGTCGAGACTTCATCCACTGTGCCACCACAGGTCAGGCAACAATATACCTTAATTTTGAAAAAATGCTAAATTTTTATTGTAAGTACTTTAACTGTATTTGTGCTTCATAACATTTAGACTTAAAAATGTAAATTGGCCTGACCTGTGGTGGCACAGTGGATAAAGGTTTGACTTGGAATGCTGAGGTCACCAGTTCGAAACCCTGGGCTACTACACACTGCTGTAACCCCTTCATCTCCCTCTCTCTCTCTCTCCTATCTCTAAAATCAATAAATAATTTTTTTTTAAAAAGTTTAAAAATGTGAATTTGGGCCCTGGCCAGTTGGCTCAGTGGTAGAGCATCGGCCTGGCGTGCAGGAGTCCCGGGTTCGATTCCTGGCCAGGGTACACAGGAGAAGCGCCCATCTGCTTCTCTACCCCTCCCCCTCTCTTTCCTCTCTGTCTCTCTCTTCCCCTCCCGCAGCCAAGGCTCCATTGGAGCAAGGTTAGCCCGGGTGCTGAGGATGGCTCTGTGGCCTCTGCCTCAGGCGCTAGAATGGCCCTGGTTGCAACAGAGCAACGCCCCAGATGGGCAGAGCATCGCCCCCTAGTGGGCATGCCAGGTGGATCTTGGTCAGGTGCATGCAGGAGTCTGTCTGACTGCCTCCCCGTTTCCAACTTTAGAAAATACAAAAAAAAAAAAAATGTGTGTTTGCACTCCCAAATGGTTCCAAACATACCTGAAAGTTTTCCAACGGAATCAGTTATTATATTTAAATTCATTAAAAATAAATACATTAAAACATTTAATTCTTAATTGCACTAGCCATCTTTCAAGCATTCAGTACAGTGTGGCTGGTGGCTGCCATGTTGCAAAGCACAGCTCTTGTACATAGTAGGCATTCAATGAATGGAATGGCTGCTGGATGAATTAATTTTGCAACATTATTTCACCAACTAAATTAGCCATAAATTGAACTGAAAAAAGGCTGCCTGGAATTTCACCCAGAAAAAGAATTTTTAGTAATAATTATTAGTACTGCTGAGACCAGCTCAGCAATGGGTGTACACGAGAGGAAGGCACAGCAGGACTTAAGAAAAACACATAAGATACAACATACAGAAAAGATTGGTACAGGCACTCCTCTAGGACTGAGATCCCAGATATCTGCAGCCTCATCGTATTTATTGGTCTTTACTCATCAAGCAAATTAGCAGAGCCTGGGTTCAGGTGCAGAGGAGGGTAATTAACTAATACCTTTCAGGTATGTAGAGAAAAGGCTATAGGGATCAGCTGTTTCCTTTACAATCTTATCAGTGCTTGCAGGGGCAGCATTTTCCCCCCACAGGACTTGGCGTTCCAAAGTCCACACCAAAGACTTGTCTCAGGACAACAGTCTAATTTCCAGCCATTTTCCTACAAGTATCAACCAAAATATTGTCAGTATTAAGCAGTTTTACTGATGTTAATACCTAGCATGCTCTACACAGTGAAGCTTGAATTCTGAGTCACCAGGGTCTCCTTCTGAAATGTTTAAATTCTTTGATGACATTTATTTGTATTTTGGACTTGGGATAATTTGGGGACTTAAAGTTCTTGACTAATAAATATGAGGATGAAAATCAAAATGGTTGATGAATTATAAATGGCAAAAAAAGGTCATTTTAAGAGTTGAAAGGACAAACGACTTTTCAAAAACACTTCAACCAATATTACCTTCACATCAAAAAATTACTACATTGATTTTGCATATTTCTAAAACTACACAGATCCCCTCCCCCAACACACACATACCATTCAATCTTCCATGGCTTTAGTGAAATAGACCAGAAGTTTACATTTGAAATTGAGGTACAGTGATCACCTTGAAAGACTAAAAAGGACTGATAGTAAACACATGCTATTTCTGGATATTAAACAGAATGGTACATTATAAAGCACAGAGTATTCATTCATCTTATTAGGTGCATTATCTTTCTGAAACTAAAGCCATTTTTGTCTCTTTGGTAATAGGGAAAGGGACTGTGCAATTATTAAAAGGATGTTAACAAGCTTAAGCTTAGTTTCTAAACCTAGGCAAAGGGTTAAGGCTTAAAAAGTATAGTGATGGGCCTCGGAGACACCTGGACCGACACCAGTTGGTTTGTCTGTGCAGCTGTGCCTGCAGCAAGTTTTTGAAACATGAAATCTTTCACTCTTTGCCCTTTGCCTGGAAATTGTTTCAGTTGTTCCAAAAGTTGATGGAAGTTTGGATGCACAAGGTACCAGTGGACAGCAATACACAGGGAACAATATGGAGTGAATAAAGAAATATAGAGGATAGCACTGTGAGAGAATATGGAAATGATAGAACTGTACAGTCAGAAATACTGTACAGCCAAGGTAAACAGCTTCACCATGGCAGTGAATGCCCTTAGTGATATGGCCGGTGAAGATTTTAAACAGGTGACAAATAGCCTTCAAAACCAGGAGCACGGGAAAGAGAATGTGTTCTGAGGACCTCTCCTTGCAAAGATTCTCTCATCTGTGGCCTGGAGAGAGAAAGGCTATGTAACTTCTGCGAAGGAAAGGGAGCTGTGTGATTTTTGTTGGGCTTTTAGTGCAACTGGTGCCTTAGAAAGACAGATGTTCTGGGAAACTGGCAAACTTATTCAGCTGAGTGAGCTTAACTCAGTGGACTGCTGTCAGTTTCAAGGCATTGAGAGCTGCAATGTTGGCTATATGAATTGTTCCTCCATAATGAACAACAAGGCCTGAACACAAAGGAATCTTAGCATTACGCAAAGGTTGAATCCCGCAAATACACATCCGAGTATTCTGCTGCCAATGACACTGGCTTTGTAGATATCATAAGTGGAGTAAGTCCCTTATGAAGGCAGTGGCTATTGTGGGATATGTACATATAGATGCAGACCAAGATACCTTCCAATTCTATAAAGAAAGCATTATTATGATCCAGACGGTAGCACCCAAGACTTGGATCATGGCATTCTGGTGGTTGGCTTTGGCTTTGAAGGAGCAGATTTGATAACAATAAATATTGGCTTGTCAAGAACAGTTGGGGTACAGACTGGGCTATACAGGGCTACATAAAGATGACCAAACACTAGAACAGCCACTATGTATTGCTACCATCATCAGCTATTCTATCACCCTGGGGTGATAAAGAAGGACTTGACTGAGAACAGAATACCCAAAGAATTTTTCTTAAAACTGATCACACCTATTGTGTGGGATAAAAACTTGAATCATTGAAGATCCAAGTAGTGAGTTGAATTCTGTGACATTTTACACTGTTAAAATGTTACTACTTCTTGCGTGACCACGCGGTGGCACAGTGGATAGAACGTCAGGATGCAGAGGACCCAGGTTCGAGACCCGTAGGTCGCCAGCTTGAGTGCAGGCTCATCTGGTTTGAGCAAAGCTCACCAGCTTGGACCCAAGGTCCCTGGCTAGGGCAAAGGATTTCTTGGTCTGCTGTAGCCCCATGGTCAAGGCACATATGAGAAAGCAATCAATGAACAATTAAGGTTTCTCAATGAAAAACTAATGATTGATGCTTCTCATCTCTCTCTGTTCCTGTCTGTCCCTATTTATCCCACTCTCTCTCTGTCTCTTTAAAAAAAAAAAAAGTTACCACTTCTTTAATTACTGCCACAAACAGCTTTGTGTAATTGACTTGCCGAATAACTTTTGAATTTTCCTGTTTTAAAAGGATGTATGATGTTTAAGCTTTTAAAATAAAACTTAATTTTAAAGTAAAAAAAGAAAAAGTAGTGGACTTTGCTCTTTTTTCTTTTAATTAATTTATTACTCTTTCTTTCTTTCCTTCTTTCTTTCTTTCTTTCTCCTTCCTTCCTTCCTTCCTTGAACTCTTCCTTTCACTCTTTCTTCTTTCTTTTGTTTTTCTTTCCCTTCCTTTTTTTCTTTCTATCTATAACTTTAAAAACCCCAACAATTTAAAGCTAAGCTGCTCCTGAATGTTGGGGATATATATGATATATGTTATAGTATCATTAGTAGTATCAAACACTTTTTCTCTCAGTGATAAAAGTTCTCCATCCACCTTCTCATCAGTTACCTGATAATTATGCAGTTTTTTTTTTTTTTTTTACAGAGACAGAGAGTGAGTCAGAGAGAGGGATAGACAGGGACAGACAGACAGGAATGGAGAGAGATGAGAAGCATCAATCATTAGTTTTTCATTGCACGTTGCAACACCTTAGTTGTTCATTGATTGCTTTCTCATACGTGCCTTGACCGCAGGCCTTCAGCAGACCGAGTAACCCTTGCTGGAGCCAGCGACCTTGGGTTCAAGCTGGTGGGCTTTTGCTCAAACCAGATGAGCCCACACTCAAGCTGGCGACCTCGGGGTCTCGAACCTGGGTCTTCTGCATCCCAGTCCGACGCTCTATCCACTGCACCACCACCTGGTCAGGCAAATTAGGCAGTTTTTATTTATGACGTATAAATTTTGTTTAATTAGACAGACACATTCTCTTAGTTTTTCAGCAGGCAATTTATATACTTTTTGAAAAAATATTTGCTGATTTGTTGGTTGGGAGATCACATTAAAGAGGCAGAGAAAAAGATTCCTTTTAAAAATCTAAATCTAGGTGACGTCAGAGAAATGGTGCCGTGAGGGGTGTTCCCGAGACCTCTCCCTGAAATTTCAACAAATTCAACAACTAGAGTCAGAAAAACAATCACAGGATCATCTGAAATACACATACATTAAACAAAGGTACGATTGGGTGAAAAGGTGGCTGAATATATAATCCACTCTGAAGGAAATAAGACAGAGAATGGAGTATTCCGCTTTCCTCACTGACCTGAGCAAGGGCTGCTTTCACTTGGAACTGAGAGGAAGGGAGGGCTGGGGGCGCGGAAAAAGCTGGACTAGGGCAGAGACGTTGAAACTGAGGATAGGGTATGCCCGCAACTCAGCCCACGTGGAGCTAATGCCAGCGGCAGACCCTGGCAGAGGTGGGTGAGCAGTTGTCTTGTTTACTCCGTCTCCCGGTCAACAAGCGCGGGCAGTGTGCGAGTGGATCCACCTGGCGCTTCAGGCGTGGGCTCCTGCATTCCTGGAAGGCAGGGGCTGGGCTGGACACTGTCAGCAGTGACCCTCTGCATGGGCTGTGACCAGAGTGTCTATATAATCTTGGTTCCCTGAACGACAGCATACCAGAAGTGTGCGAACTGGCTTCCCTATGGGCACGGCGCTTCCGCCAACCATCCAGGCGAACAAAGCATATTCCCAGGGTAAAGCCAGTAGTCATGGCCACCATCACAGCCACCTGGCCCATGCAGGTTCGCATTAGATTCGGATAGACGATAATGAAACAACAGAGCCAATAACTGGTGGGCCATTACCTTTAATCCTAGCTTGCACCCAGTGGGCAAGTAAAAACACACACTGGGCTCCAAAACCCACTCATTCAGTGCTCAAAAAGCTACTGACTTATCTGAGTTTCCTACAATCAAATGTTTCTAGCTCACTAGCCTTATTCATCTCTGTTCCCCATTTCCTTCTGTCTGCACAAACTCTGCACAAACTGGATTCTCCTTCAGTGCTCTGCCATCTTGGCTGCCTCTCCTCTCCTCCACGTGGCCTTTCTCTGCTCTCCTCTAGCATGAACTCCTCCTAGACATAATCACTCTTCTCCTCCAACACACATTAATATAATCATGCCCATCCCGAGCAAGAAGGGCAATTACTATCATAACCTGGGTGACGGGCTTCCACATGGGAAGCGCCATCTTTAACAAAGTGAGCATAATATATTTTATCTGCCCAACATCCAGGAAAGAGAACTGTGAAAGTGGTGGGGGAAAGGGAACGCAGACAGCCTCTAGAGAGCAGATCCGCGGAGTGCTGAAAGAAGCCTAATCCGCAGCCTGCTCACTGCCTGGCGGGTTTATGCTGGTGACTCTGGCTGACAAAACCTTCTTTCCCAGGCCTGTGATTTAAACAGACCTGGAGGAGGAACTTGATAGTTCTCAGGGCCTCTTGCTCTGCAGGCAGTGGCTGGGGCTACTTCCAGCAAGCCGATACAGGTTAAAAAGTACAATCCCATGGAACAGACCTCAGAGAACACTGTGGAAGTTGGGCGGGCTGGGCTGTAGGCTTCCCAACAAAGGAGAAGCCTGTGGAGAGCAGACCATGAAGCACTGAGGCAAATTTAACTAGAACCAGAAATCAGCTCACTCCCCTGCCTGTTTGAGCTGGTGGCTCTGGTTGACAAAGCTTTCATACACAGAGTTGTGGTTTGAACAAACCTGGAGGAGGGACTTGGCAGCTTTTAGGACCTCTTCCTCTGCAGGCAGTGACTGGGGCATCTTCCTGCCAGCTGATACAGGTTACAAAGTGCAAAAAGCCTGAGGAGAGTAGACCCACGGAGTGCTTAGGCATGCTAGATATGCCCAGAGGCTCATATAAAGACACCACGAAATCGGCTCCCAGCCCTTCCTGATTATGCTGGAGGCTCTGGCTGGCAAATCCTTACCAGTGGGGCTAGAAGGGGGTTTGGCAGCTCTTAGAACCTCGTGCCCTCCAGGCAGTGGCTGGGGCAACTTCACAGCTGGATCCCCAAACTGCTGGTTCAGGGAAAATGGACTGTCCTGTTGTCGGAGCCTGCAAACGCTAACAAGCCCCGCCTACCAATATGACTAAGGTCTAGTTTATGTCATCACCATACAACACATCAACTGCAAATCTCTGCCTAAGAGTGCCACAGGGGCAGAACCTGGGGTACAGCACCACCAGCCAAAAAGAGAGAGAAGAGGCCCTGGCCAGTTGGCTCAGAGGTAGAGTGTTGGCCTGGCGTGTGGGGGACCTGGGTTCGATTCCCAGCCAAGGCACACAGGAGAAGCGCCCATCTGCTTCTCCACCCCACCCCCTCTCCTTCCTCTCTGTGTCTCTCTTCCCCTCCCGCAGCCAAGGCTCCATTGGAGCAAAGTTTGCCCAGGTGCTGAGGATGGCTCTGTGGCCTCTGCCTCAGGTGCTAGAGTGGCTCTAATTGCAGCAGAGCGACACCCCAGATGGGCAGATCATCATCCCGTGGTGGGCATGCCGGGTGGATCCCGGTCGGGCACATGCGTGAGTCTGTCTGACTGCCTCCCTGATTCCAACTTCAGAAAAATAAAAAATAAAAATAAAAAGAGAGAGAGAGAGAGAAGAAAAAAAATAAAGAAAGAAGATAACCTCTCAAAACTAGAGAAAATCTGCAGTCTTTATAACTTTTTCCATTTTTTTCTTGTATATTTTTATCTTTTTTTTTCCTTCCACCTTGGTCATTTTATCCTCTTTCCTTTTTATTCTTTTCCTTTCTTTTCATTTTGAACTTTATTACCCATAGGTGTTACATTTCCCATTCTTTTTTTTCTATGAGTGTTACATTCCAAAAAAACTTAATTTAATTTTCTTTTCTCTCCTTCTCTTTCTTTCACTCTCTCTCTCACTCTTTCTTTTTGTTTCTTCTTTTCTCTCTCACTTTTTATCTCATAAAAATGTCACCCACAAATTATTTTATTCTGAATTCAATTTTGGGGGGTATTTTCTGTGCTTTTTACTTCATTTTTTATCTCTTTAGCATTTCCTCCAACTTTGGCTCTCCATTCTATGTATTTTTCCACTTAATACAGTAGAATTTTCATTTTTCACTGTGTATTTTTTCCCCTTTTACTTCTCTTCTCTTACACTAAGTCTCTTATTTGACTGTCATTTACAGAAAAATTATTTTATTCTTGATCCAAATTATTTCCTTATGGCATTTTTTGGGTTCTTGCCTCTTTGTCACTTTCCCTCAACTCAAGCATTCCTTCTACATATTTTGTTTCAGTTAGTACAATAGAATTTTCAATCATTCACTGCATTTTCTCAACTCTTATAACTGTTATTTGTTGTGGACCGTTAATGGCAGGAAGCCATTATAGATTCAAGGCTTAGCAAAAGGCTAAGTTCTCCCCCCTCCATCTCCATATTTGGCTTTGATGCTGAGTGTTTGCACCCACTCCACTTCCTTCCTTGGGTTGCAGGAAGCAATATACATACCCTTCCTCTGACTCTGTTTGTTTCAGATGTTTGTAAATTTCACTAATGTATCCTGTTTTTGCCTTGGGAGAGTTCCTGTCTTAGCCTTTGATGTGCAACTTTGTATCAGGGTCCTTGATTTGCATAGGTCCATATAATAAAGCGAACTGGGGCTGTGAGGCACTCAGATGCTGCCAGGCAGTTTGAGGAGTCCTCCTGGTCCCATCGGTTTTGTTCTGACAAAGTGTGTTTCCTCAATTCCACACCGTTATTTGGAAGCTGCGCTGGTCCGCGGCAGTTATTAACAATACCACTCAAATGCCACTAAGAAAAAAGAAATCAAATATCATGGATACAAAAGACAGAGATGTAGCTCAGATAGATGAGGAAAAATCTACAGAAAAAGTTTCAATAGCTTGAAAATCGTGGAGTTGAATGACAGAGAATTTAAAATTGAAGTACTAAAAATACTCAGGGATATACAAGAAAGCACAGAAAGGCAATTTAGGGAGCTCAAAAAACAATTCAATGAACAGAAAGAATTCATGACCAAGGAAATTGAAACTATGAAAACAAATCAAACAGAAATGAAAAACTCAATTCGTGAACTGAAAAGCAAGGTAACAAGCTTAGCCAATAGAACAGGCCAGATAGAAGAGAGAATTAATGACTTAGAAGAAAGACAACTAGAGGCACTACAGAGAGAAGAGGAGAGAGACTCATGAATTTAAAAAATGAGATAGCCCTACAGGCATTGTCTGACTCCATCAGAAAGAGCAACATAAGAATAATGGGTATATTAGAAGGAGAAGAGCGAGAAAATGGAATTGAGAACATATTCAAACAAATAATAGATGAGAACTTCCCAAGCCTGTGGAAAGAACTAAAGCCTTGAATTCAAGAAACAAACAGAATACCCAGTTATCTTAACCTAACAAACCTACTCCAAGGCACATCATAATAAAATTGGCACAAACTAATGACAAAGAAAAAGTTCTCAAGGCAGCCAGGAAAAAGAGGAATACAACATATAAAGAAAGGCCCATTAGATTATCAACAGAGTTCTCAGCAGACACTCTAGAAGCTAGAAGATAGCGGACCCAAATATCTAAAGTTCTGAAAGAGAGGAACTTCCACCCAAGAATACTATAACCATCAAAGCTATTCTTCAAATACAAAGGAGAAATAAAAACATTCACAGAATGATACAGAAAAGATGAGAGAATTTATCACCAGAAAACCTCCACTTCAGGAAATACTAAAGGAGGTTTTCTGACCAGACACAAAGAACAAAACAAAATAAAACTACAAGTAAAACCTCCATCAAGATTATAATAAAAACAAGATTAATCTGTGACAAAGAAACAAAAAAAGGGAGAGGACAAAGGTTAACAGTAGCAAAGGAGGATGCAGTGCAGAAGCACTCATGAAATAATGTTCTACAATGAACATGATATGTATGCTTTCCATTATCAAACCTGAAAAAACCAACACAGAAGTACATGGCTTGAAAAATGAAGTAACAGGAAAAAAAAAGTATGGATTACAACCAAACAAAAACAAATGATAGAAAAATAAAAGAGAACTAAACAAGATACAAAACTATCAGAAAGCAATATATAAAATGGCAATAGGAAACCCTCAAATGTCAATAATTACACTAAATGTAAATGGATTGAACTTAACAATAAAAAGACACAGGGTAGCAGAATGGATTAAAAAAAATCCAACTGTATCCTGCCTACAAGAAATACATCTAAGCTGCAAGGATAAAAATAAATTCAAAGTGAAAGGTTGGAAAATAATACTCCAAGCAAATAACATCTAAAAAAAAAAAGCAGTTGTTGCAATACTCATATCTAACAATGCTGACTACAAGATGGCAAAGGTGATCAGAGACAAAAACGGTCATTTCATAATGATAAAGGAGACATTGAATCAAGAAGACATAATACTTCTTAATATATATGCACCAAACCAAGGAGCACCAAAATATATAAGACAGCTACTGACTGACCTAAAAACAAAAACCGACGAAAATACAATCATATTTGGAGTCCTCAATACACGGCTGACGGCTTTAGATCATTCATCCAAACAGAAAATCAATAAAGAAATATTGGCCTTAAATGAAACACTAGAACAATTGGATATGATAGACATCTACAGGATATTTCATCCCAAAGTGCCAGAGTATACATTTTTCTCTAGTGTACTTGGAACATTCTCAAGAATTGACCATATGTTGGGCCACAAAAATAACATCAGCAAATTCAGAAAAATTGAAATTGTACCAAGCATATTTTCTGATCATAAAGCCTTGAAACTAGAATTCATCTGCAAAAAAGAGGTAAACCCACAATAATGTGGAAACTAAACAACATACTTTTAAAAAATGAGTGGGTCAAAGAAGAAATAAAAGCAAAGATCAAAAGATCCTTACAGACAAACAAAAATAACAATACGACATATCAGAATCTCTGGGATGCAGCAAAAGTAGTAATAAAAGGGAAGTTCATATCACTACAGGTCTATATGAACAAACAAGAGAGAGCCCGAGTAAACCACTTAACTTTACATTTTAAGGAACTAGAAAAAGAAGAACAAAGACAACCCAAAACCAGCAGGAGAAAGGAAATAATAAAAATTAGAGCAGAAATAAACAAAATAGAGAACAGAAAAACTATAGAAAAAATTAATAAAGCAAGGAGCTGGTTCTTTAAAAAGATCAACAAAATTGACAAACCCTTTGCAAGACTCACAAAGGAAAAAAGATGAAGGACTCATATAAACAAAATCTAAAATGAAAGAGGAGAAATCACCACAGATATCATAGCTATACAAAGAATTATTGTAAAATACTATGAGAAACTGTATGCCACCAAATTTAACAATCTAGAAGAAATGGATAAATTCCTAGAACAATACAACCTTCCTAGACTGAGTCATGAAGAAACAGAAAGCCTAAACAGACCCATAATCAGGGAAGAAATAGAAACAACTATCAAAAAACCTCCCCCAAAATAAAAGTCCAGGGCCAGATGGCTATACTAGTGAATTCTATCAAACATTCAAAGAAGACTTGGTTCTTATTGTACTCAAAGTTTTCCAAATAATTGAAGAAGAAGCAATACTGCCAAACACATTTTATGAGGCCAACATAACCCTCATACTGAAACCTGGCAAGAACAACACAAAAAAAGAAAACTACAGACCAATATCTCTAATGAATACAGATGCTAAAATACTAAAGAAAATAGTAGCAAATCAAAAACAACACCACATTAAAAAAAATTACAGTGGGGAACAAAATTTTTGTTGCATACACAAAATCACTTGTTCTTACCTAATTTGAGTGTGCTCATTTCAAATCTGACATTAATTTTTCTCTGTAAGCTACAGGTTTTTTGCAATTCAACATTTTAAGTTTTCAGTTTATTGTAAAATTTTCAACATTTAGTTTAACATAATGAAGTAGAATGTCTTCTTGGGCATCATCTTTGTGAAAATATAATAATTTATATAATGCAGTAAATACACTAAAAGATATGATTGCATCAGAATTTGTCTACAATTTCAAAATAGAACATATTAAAACACTTATTTTAATCATGAAATTTGCACAAAACTTATTTAAATTCTATTCAGGCAAAAATTTGCGTCTGTAGCTCTTGTGTTTGTGTACTTGTTGAGGACAATCTCATTTGATGCTCCAGCAGTACTCTGTTCATCACTAACAGCTCAAAGGTTTTCAGGAAACTTATCAAGGTGACTGTTCAGGAAGTGAATCTTAATGCTCAGGTTACATCCATTGTCATGGAAAGCCAACAGCATCCTTTGAACCAGAAGTTCATAGTTTTCTGCTTTTTTGTTGCCAAGGAAGTTCTTTGTAACTGCCACAAAACACTGCCATGCTGCTTTCTCCTCCTTATTCATCTTCCTGGCAAATTCTTTGTTATGTATGAGGGTTCAGATCTGAGGTCCATTGAATACACCTGCTTTTATCTTCTCGAAAGACAAGGCAGGAAAAGCAGAAATAATATGTTGAAAGCATTCACTCTCTCTATTCAAAGCCTGAACAAACTGCTTCATTAAGCCAAGATTGATGTGATGTGGGGGAAAAATGATCCTGTCTCGATTAACTACAGGTTTGTTCACAATAGTTTGCATCCCTACTTCCAGAGTTTCACGTTTCAGGCACTCCTTCTGTGTCCAGTGTTTCTCCCGAGCTCGGCTGTCCCACAAACACAGAAAGCAAGGATACTTCGTTAAACTTCACTGTTGTCCCAGCAGGAAATTTACCATTTTAAGATCCACACAAATGATCCAGTTATGCTCCTCATACTTCAGAAAGTCGAGGACAATTTTTATGTCATAATAATCTCGCAGATGAGTTGAATAACCAATTGGAACCGACACATAAACATTATTGTTGTGTAAGAGAACACGTTTCAGACTCCATTTAGAGCTGTCAAGAAATAGTCACCATTCTGTTGGACTGTAAGTACCATTTAGCTGGCTGAGAAGACTATGATAGGACAGTAAACAAAGTGTATGTCTTCAGAAAAGAATTCCACAAAAATTTGTTTACACTTCCTGAAATGGGATACTTTAGCTGACTGGTGAAATACATTCTTTTCTTGAAGCCTGGAGGCTAATAACTCAGCAGCTTTCTTTGATAGGCCCAAATCTCTTACTAAGTCATTAAATTCGGGTTGGCTAAACTGCTGAGGAGTTGATGACTGCTTGGCATCAGAAGGCCCTTCAGATTCTACAACCATTTTTTCATGCATTTTATCAAAATACACTTGATCACCATGTTCACTTTCTTCATCCTTAGATGAAATAAAACCATTGAAAACTGGCACCAGGAGTGTTTCAGAATGTGGGATAGGTTGTATTGCTGAAAGAATATTAAGATATGCGATCATATGCCGTTTTTTCTTGCTGATGCCTCTCTATGGATCAGACAGAAATAACAGTCACTGCTGTGGTCCTCAGGTTCACGCCAAACCATGGGAATACCAAAAGGCATTCCTTTGTGTTTTCCTTTTGTCCAGTCACAAAGCATTTCCTCACAATTATGACACACAATATGAGAAGCCCAATTCTTGTCTTGATCACCAAGGGGAACTTGAAAATAGGCAATATATGCATGTGTCACAAATGATGAAATATTGCACCTTTGACGTTGAAGTGTGTAACAGCCACATATATAACAGAAGGTGTCAGGACTATTCTTACATTTACGCCTACACAAAGAAGCCATGATTCAATCTTAAAACAAAATAAGAGGGTGTTTTTTATCAGATAATAATTAAAAAAATTTTTTTCTTAGATTTTATTTATTCATTTTTATTGGAGAGAGAGAAAGAGAAGGAGAGAGAGAGAGAGAGAGAAGAGGGGAGGAGCAGGAAGCATCAACTCATATATGTGCCTTTACCAGGCAAGCCCACGGCTTCAAACCGGTGACCTCAGCATTCCAGGTCAACACTTCATTCACTGCGCCAGCACAGGTCAGGCCAGATAAGAATTTTTTATATTTAAAAAGAACTAAAATTATGTAAAAGTGTTGTGTGTAAAACATTAATTGCCTTGTGGTATGTTCAATCCAAGAGTCGTTGCCCTTTAATTCCAATTTAAAAACCAATGCATGACATTAACTGTAACAAAAAGAAATTAAAATTGCATAAAAACTAGAGCATACACCAAAAAGCTGATTTCAGATTTGGAATCAGTGATGCAGAAATATATAGAAACAGTTCTAAAACCTCATAAAACAGAAAATGAAAAAAAATTTGTTCCCCAGTGAAATTTGAAAAACAAAGGGAAAAAAACCGTACTCTGTCATCTTAGTAAAAACCACTGTTAATGTTTTGAGGCAGTGCTTATGACACAGCATATATAACTTTGTATTGTTAAATATTTACATGGTGTCATAAGCACCCTTGTACATTTTCAGCGCTATCATTTTTAATGACTGCACAATATTGCATATGGACAGTTCACTATTTAACCATTCCCCATGGTTTCAGAATTTAGGTTGTTTACAACTTTTTTTCTTTTGGCTTCTGTATATAATAGTGCAATGAGCACATTGGAACATAAAAATTCTTAGTTATTTTCTTAGAAATTATTTGCCAAGTAGAATAATATTTCAAAGGCAAAGTACTTTTTAAAGGGCTTTTGAAAAAACACTGCTAACTTGCCTGGGTTGGGGTGGCAGGGGAAGAATGTATCATCAACAATGTATTCAAGTGACTGTTTGCTGTTTTCCCTCAATTTAACTGAGGCTTTGTTTGTTAGCACTAGCCAATGTTTTCAGCTGATGGAGATTTACAAATCCTAATCTGTCATTTATTGAATTATCTATCTCCACTGGTTTTGTAGCACATTGCAGATCTGCTAAATATGTTATCTATTTCTTCATCTAGGCAGTAGACAACATTTTTTCATAAAAGTTGGCTAAGAACAAACAGAGTCCAAAGGAAGACTGTAAAGACCATGTTGAAATACATCATTTTATCGATACTCTTTAGATATTGTTCAAGGAGCTCCAAAGCCAGCTTTATCAACACTTGGACTACTCAGAGTATTTTTTTTTTTTTTTTCATTTTTCTGAAGCTGGAAACAGGGAGAGACAGGCAGACAGACTCCCGCATGCGCCCCACCGGGATCCACCCGGCACGCCCACCAGGGGCGGTGCTCTGCCCCCCAGGGGGCGATGCTCTGCCCATCCTGGGCGTCGCCATATTGCGACCAGAGCCACTCTAGCGCCTGAGGCAGAGGCCACAGAGCCATGCCCAGCACCCGGGCCATCTTTGCTCCAATGGAGCCTTGGCTGCGGGAGGGGAAGAGAGAGACAGAGAGGAAAGCGCGGCGGAGAGGTGGAGAAGCAAATGGGCGCTTCTCCTATGTGCCCTGGCCAGGAATCGAACCCGGGTCCTCCGCACGCTAGGCCGACGCTCTACCGCTGAGCCAACCGGCCAGGGCTACTCAGAGTATTGAAGTCACCTAGCTCTAGCACAGGAGTCCCCAAACTGCGGTCCCCTGAGGCCATTTATCCGGCCCCCGCCGCACTTCTGGAAGGGGCACCTCTTTCATTGGTGGTCAGTGAGAGGAGCATAGTTCCCATTGAAATATTGGTCAGTTTGTTGATTTAAATTTACTTGTTCTTTATTTTAAATATTGTATTTGTTCCCGTTTTGTTTTTTTACGTTAAAATATGTGCCATGTGCATAGGGATTTGTTCATAGTTTTTTTTTTATAGTCCGGCCCTCCAATGGTCTGAGGGACAGTAAACTGGTCCCCTGTGTAAAAAGTTTGGGGACCGCTGCTCTAGTATCTCAGCTTACTCTCTCCCATCTTGTTCAAAGGATTTAATAGAAAACTTTATTCAATGTGGTTTTGAAGGATGATTTACTTTATCTTTGGCATGTCCCTCATGGTGCCCAGTAACTTTTGAGGACAGGTTATATCTTACACATTTTTGTATATTACAGTCAAGCCCAGAACTTGATTGGTACCTAGTATATAGATTCTCAATAAAGATTTGAATGACATGCCTAATCTGGCATGAACTTAATGAACTTCTGTTGTCTCACCATAAAACACCACTTTCCAAGCTATCCACTGACATATACATTTATTTAGAAATGGCAAAATGTGTAATGAATGGAAAGAACATGTTTCATAATTGGAAGTTCTGAGTTTAAGTCTTGGCCTTGTAATTTACAGCTGGTTATTTTGTGTAACTCCAGCTTTACTCAGTTCATTCATCTACAAAATAGTGATAACCCATATTCTTTATTTTCCTTGTAGGGTTCTTAGAAGGATCAGAAAAAAAACTGTTTTTTCCTGAAGGGAAATTGGATCAAGTTGTTACCTGACTTTTTAAAACCCTGTAGCAACTATTTATTGCCTTCAAGAAAAAGTCTAATTCTTTTAGCATGCTTTATAACCCTTTGAGTAGTGAGTTTTTTTCATGCTCGCTGACTCCTGGGAGTGAGTTTTGTCTTTTATTTCAAAAAATGAAATTAGTTCCAATTACAGTTTTATTAACTTAAAATTATGTTTGTTTGATAACCAATTCATGGAAACAAGAACATACATTTGCCATTTTTAATGTTGCCTTATACATTTTTGAAATAAAAGTTTTTGTACGATTGTACTCTGGATGGTCAGGAGGCACAAGGACGTACATGAATATATATATATATACACACACACACACACATACACACATACTACTCAAAGTGACAAGGATTTTTGTGATATGGTCCCTGCTCAATCTGCAAAAATCATCAGTATTCTAACAATCTAATTTCTCTTTCTCCTCAGGGCCTTTTGTATATGCTGTTTGTTGTGCCTGGAATGCTCTTTCCTGAACTCTCATATGTTGACTACTATCGGTGAAACTACTAATAGCAACAGCTACAACCTATTGAATTCTTACTAAGTATGGGACACTTTATATACATTCCTTTACATTTTATGGAGTATGCACTATTCTTATCTATTCAACAATAAGGTACAGAGTAGTGAAGCAACTCACCCAGAGTAACACAGCTACACTGCTCACAAAAATTAGGGGATCAGGGAACGTGTAGATCAGGGGTCTCAAACTCGCGGCCCGTGGCCCGCAGACTAATCCACGAAGATCAAAATATTTTGGATAAAATTAAGTAAGCCTAGGAGCCTACTTGTAATTTTCATTTCTCTAGCATCCTAGCTAGATATTAGCTTAGTTAACAGCAGTTGTGATGCGAACTAGTTTCTGGTCGTTTTGTGACACTGAGTAAACTGCATGTACGATTGTGCTTGTTGTACTGATTTTTTTTGTTTTCAACTGCAGTGAGAAAAGTGTTGTGTAACAGTTGCCTTTTGTAGACCTAGTGCGGCCCGCCAAACAGCTGTGATCTTGTTCTGCGGCCCACATGCTGAGTTGAGTTTGAGACCCCTGGTGTAGATACTACAGTACTTTCAGCCTTTTGTATAGTGCATTTTCACCAATAAAATAAAAGCTGGTTTTGCAGCTTATTTGCATAATCAAACAACTTTCTTTGACTTGTCGTTTTCTTTTCTGATGTCCTTGTTTAATAAAAAAAAATCAAATGCTTTTTTTATTGCTTCATATTCATTTTGAAATATCCCCTAATTTTTGTGAGCAGTATATTAAGTGTAGGCACTGGGTTACAAACTCAGATCTGTATAAATTGAAAGATGTTCTCAACTCCTACTATTAAGGTATCAACTTTCTCCCAGAAGTATATAACATCTGTAAGATCCTGGAACAGTCAATGTGATAATGTTAGCACTTAAGAGACTGGTTTGTACTTTCTGCCTTCCCAACCAGAGGATAAACAAGCCATTTGAACTCAGACAAGATTGCACTTCCTTTACTTCTCTTTCTCCAGCTAGCTCGAAGCACAGTTCTTTGTATATGTAATGGGAATTAACAAACATTTGAGTAAATACTATGGAAAAATGTTTTCATGTTTTTGGGTTTTTTTTTGAATTTTTCTGAAGTTGGAAACGGGGACCCAGTCAGACTCCTGCATGCGCCCAACTGGGATCCATCCAGCACGCCCACCAGGGGGCAATGCTCTGCCCATTTGGGCATCGCTCTGTTGCAACCAGAGCCATTCTAGTGCCTGCGGCAGAGACCACAGAGCCATCCTCAGTGCCTGGGCCAACTTTGCTCCAATGGAGCTTTGGCTGCAGGAGGGGAAGAGAGAGACAGAGAGGAAGGAGAGGGGGAGGGGTAGAGAAGCAGATGGGCGCTTTTCCTGTGTGCCCTGGCCAGGAATCAAACCCAGGACTCCTGCACGCCAGGCCGACGCTGTACCACTGAGCCAACCAGCCAGGGCTGGGAAAATGTTTTCAAACAAATACAATGCTATTATTATTATTTTTTATTTATTCATTTTAGAGAGGAGAGGAAGAGACAGAGAGGAGAGACAGAGAGAGAGAAAGGGGGGAGGAGCTGGAGGCATCAACTCCCATATGTGCCTTGACCAGGCAAGCCCAGGGTTTCGAACCGGCGGCCTCAGCATTTCCAGGTCGACGCTTTATCCACTGCGCCACCACAGGTCAGGCGACACTGCTATTATTTATGAATTTAGTTAAGGAACATCACCAGGCTTACCAGTTTATGGTCTATGGAGTCCACTTTTCCTCCTTTTTTGCAGTGTGGCACCCTTGCTTATGTCCACTCTTCTGTGACTTCTTCTGTTTGCCACAATTCCTTAAATATGACTAACAAGTATCCCCCACTTAATAACTGCCATACTGCTTTTTGAGATAATCTTTTACAGAGGAGTAAAACTAAAACGTTAACATTACTTTTCTCTCCACAGCAATTACTATATTTAAAATTCCTGAAAACTTTTTTTCTAAATATAGCAAAACTTTAAAACATCAGAGATCTCAGAGGGGAAAAGTATCTTTTAGAAATGAATTTCAAATCAAGGTTAGTGTAAAGCCAGTAACCACGGCCACCATCACAGCCGCCTGGCCCACGCAGGTTCGCATTTGATTTGGAGAGCCGGTAATTAAACAAGAGCCAAGAACTGATGGGCCATTACCTTTAATCCTAGCTTGCATCCAGCCGGCAAGAAATACACACAGTGGGGAAATACTTCCCTTTGCATTCAGGGTTCCCAAAGACACTGACTTATCCGAGTTTCCTAGAATCAAATGTTTCTAGCTCACTAGCCTTATTCACTTCTGTTCCCCATCTCCTTCTCTGCATAAATTCGGCAACAACTGGCTTCTCCTTCAGCACTCCGCCATCTTGGCTGCTTCTCCTGTCCTCCACGTGGCCTTTCTCTGCTCTCTCCTCTAACACTAATCTCAGGAACCGAGAGAGAGCAAGCTGCTGGTCTGCCCCATTTTATGGTGTAGAAATCAAAACCTTTAATCCAATATACAAACAAGGAGGTCTCTGATACAAAGTCACTTATCTGAGGCATAATGGGATTCCTCATGAGAGTGCACCACCCCACATCATGCAACAGTCAAGGGTGTGGGGAAAAGCTTAGTCTTAAATCTAAGCCTTAGGGCAGGCTTAGTTTTTTACACAGGGGGCCAATTCACTGTCCCTCAGACCGTTGTAGGGCCGGAGTATAAAAAAACTATGAACAAATCCCTATGTACACTCCACATATCTTATTTTAAAGTAAAAAAACAAAACGGGAACAAATACAATATTTAAAATAAAGAACAAGTAAATTTATTATAAATCAACAAACTGACCAGTATTTCAATGGGAACTATGCTCCTCTCACTGACCACCAATGAAAGAGGTGCCCCTTCCGGAAGTGCAGCGGGGGCCGGATAAATGGCCTCAGGGGGCCGCATGCGGCCCGCAGTTTGGGGGCCCCTGCCTTAGGGTATAACAACCCTGCCTGCTTACAGCCTGTCCTCCACACCCAATGCAAACTATAAGGAAGCAAACCTATATATCATATTTTCAAACTTATTTGACCAACAGTTAGGCAGAGAAAAGCAGCCCAATACATTTATAAATGAACCCTTCCAGTGCTGCACAGGCAGTGTTGTCCCCAGGTGAAATCTTGTTTTTATATATATATATATATATATTCCCCCCCCCCCCCGAAGCTGGAAAGGGGAGGCAGTCAGACAGACTCCCACATGCGCCCGGATCCACCCTGCTTGCCCATGAGGGGGTGATGCTCTGTCCATCTGGGGCATCGCTCTGTTGCAACCAGAGCCATTCTAGAGCCCTCCCCAGCACCCGGGGCCAACTTTGCTCCAATGGAGCCTTGGCTGCGGGAGGGGAAGAGAGAGACAGAGAGGAAGGAGAGAGGGAGGGGTGGAGAAGCAGATGGGCGCTTCTGTGTGCCCTGGCCAGAATCGAACCCGGGACTCCTGCACCCCAGGCCGATGCTCTACCTCTGAGCCACTGGCCAGGGCTTGTTTTTTATATTTTACAGAAGCCTTCAATAACATAAATTCAGAGAAAACAGGTGTTGCACCGAGCAGGGGGTTTTCAGGCATCCCCAAACTACCGCCCGCTGGCTGCAATGCGGCCCCCTGAGGCCATTTATCCAGCCCCCACTGCACTTCTGGAAGGGGCACCTCTTTCATTGGTGGTCAGTGAGAGAACCACTGTATTTGGCAGCCCTCCAATGGTCTGAGGGACAGTGAACTGGCCCCCTGTGGAAAAAGTTTAGAGACCCGACTCTAAATCAACCTTATTTGGAACAGTTTTTTGTTGTTGTTTTGATAAAACGCCCAGAAATTAATCAGTCCTATAGTTCTCATCAGCTTTCAGGGGAAGGAAAAAAAGGAAGGTTGGTGAGAAAAGGAGAGGAATGTGGTCAACAGGTTGAAACTATTCTTTTAAGTAGAGCAAGGACTTGGGCTCCATCCCCAGGGGCGGCCCCTCAAAATGACTGTCCGCATTAATTTTACCCTTTCCATAAAAAAAATGACAACTGCCTTTACAAGGGGATACACTAAAAAGGAAGCTATTCGTCTTGTGAGAATTTCACCACCCAGAAGCGCGTGGGAGAGCTACCTCCGACCGTTGGCCCAACCGGGGCTAGCTAGGGTCTGCCCCAGGGGCCGGAGGCCAGGGGGCTTCCCCTCGCATTCCCGCTACCCACAAGACCCCGCGCCTCGGCGCGCATGCGCAGCGCCCACGGCCGTCTCAGGAAGAGGAAAATGGAATAAACAACTTGGAGGAACCAGAGCGCGAGCGAGTGGAGGCAGAATTTAAAAATAAACCGGCCCTTCCGCCCTCCCCACCTGTTCGTGGCTGCCGCTTCCCCTCCCCTAGCCAGCGCTCTCGAAGTCCCTGTGTGGGCCTACGTGCCCACCCCAACGTCCCGCGCGGCCCCTTTAAGAAAAAAGAACGAGAGTGAGTGAGAGAATCCCAACTCCCCCCTCCCCTCCGCGCCCTCCTACCCTGTCCTGCCTCTCTCCTCCCCTCCCCCTCCCCGGGCGCTCGGGCTCCCGCAGCGGGACGGACCCGCCCGCCCAGGCTTTTATCCGGCACCGGCAGCGTCCTCCTTCCCTCCCCAGTCTATGGTGGCGGCGGCTCCTCGGGCAGCAGCGGGGAACGAGGCTGCGGCGTTGCCATGAACAGTGGCGGCGGCCTCCCGCCCCCCTTGGCCGCCGCCTCCTCCTCCTCCTCCTCCTCCTCGCTGGCGGCGGCTGTGGCGGTGGTGGCCCCGCCGGGGGTCGGGGGTGTCCCCGGCGGGGCGGCCGCGGGGGTCAAGCTGAAGTACTGCCGCTACTACGCTAAGGACAAGACGTGCTTCTACGGAGAGGAGTGTCAGTTCCTGCACGAGGACCCCGCCGCCGGCGCGGGCCCGTGCCTCGGCCTCCATAGCAACAGCGTCCCCTTAGCTCTGGCGGGCGCGGCCGCAACCGCGGCCGGCTTTACGCCTGGAACGGGCCCGGCGGGGGGAGCCGGGCAGCCCCCGGGGCCCAAGAAGCCGGACCTGGGGGGCCCGGGGCCGGGAGCCACAGCTGGTGGAGGAGGCAGCAGCGGGGTGCTCGATGGACCGCGGCTGGCAAGTAAGTGTGGTCCGGGCCGGGAGGCGGCCGCGGGGCGTCGGCGGGCGGGAGGCCTGGGGCCGGACGGGCCGGATGAGGCCCGGCAGTCTCGCCGCGGAGCCCGGCCCGCAGGCTTACCCCTTTGCCTCTGGGCGGTATGAGAGGGCCCAGGCCGGGCCTGTGTCCTCCTTCCTGCTTCCTGCTTCCCCGCCCCACCGCCTGAGGCAAGAGGGGAGCGCGGAGAGACTAGGTTCCCTGGAACGTGGGTGGGTGGACCGGGGTGGTGTGAGTGGGGGCGGGGAGGAAGGGGGATGGGCTGTGGCGTGAGGTGTGTGAGAAAGGATGTCGTTTCCGGGGGTGTGTGGAAAGGGGCTGGATTTGCAGGCTCCTGTTCTTTCCGTGCCCGTGTGAAGGGGTTCCTGCGAGTGCTGAGGTTACCTAGTGGATGTGATTGGGTCAGGGTGCGGGAGGTGAGGGCGGGCTGAAGGCTTCCTGGAGTAGGTTGAAAGGACGGAAAAGTTTGTCCAAAGCTTATGGGAGGAAAATTTTCCAGGCAGAAAATGCTTTCGAAGGATTAGGAATGAACGAAAAGCAGCTTTTATAGTGTGTTTAGGTTTAGTTGAGAGTTTTAGAGTAGGAATTTCAGAAGATTTGCATTTCAATTTAATTTTCTTCAAAGCTGGAATAAGTTTTGCTGGGTGTCAGTAGGGGGATCTCATCCTCTACAGCTTTGTATCCAGTGAACTCTCATCAGCGTGGAGTCTTGAAAGCGGGCCCTGTGCAGGGAACATTTGTGTGCTATTTAGCATTTGAGTTCAGAAATTTTAGGGCTGTTTGTATTTTTTATAATCATTTGTTATTATCTATTGGTTTAACACCTTTTTAGATGTTTGTGAGAAGAGTTTACAATTTTAATAAGTATTTATGTGTAATCTTTTTTCCTGAATGTTGCACTTAAGAAGTAGAGCAGGTGTCAGATTTTGCTTTTTTTGTTTCTGAATATATTGAGCATTCCTAAACCCAATGAGAAAGGCCTACTTATTATTATTATTATTTTTGGAATTCTAAACAGTTTTTGGATCTTAAAATAATTTGATAGGTAACTTAACTTGAATGTCAGACATTTATGTGTATTTTTAAAATTGCAAATTAACTTTCTGTTGTAGCATTTGTTCTGTAGGGATTATTAAATGTCTTCCCAGGCATTTGTGGTTTTTTTTTTAAAGATTGTGTTTCTTTTGCTGGGATAGGCTAGTCTTTTAACCCATATATTTGGTAAAGTTGATATGCTAAGAAGATTAATTTGTAACAAAACATTTTGTAAGAAATAGTTACTTTATGATCTGGCATAGTTACTTAAAGACCTCTGGCCTTTCAGGGCACACAAGAGAATGGAACATCTGTTTTCTCTCCCCCTTCTCTTCTTCTTCGCCTCCTGTAGCCTGTGGCTCGATTGGCTCCATTGGTTTTAGTGTGGGCTGGGGTGCTAAGGACAGCTGGGTTGGTCTCAGTGGTCAGCCTCAGGCACTAAAAATAGCTCAATTGATTTGAGCATCAGTCCTTGACAGGGGTTGCCCTGTGGATCTGGTCAGGTTGCATGTTGGAATCTATGGCCTCTCCTTTCACTTTAAAGAAGAAGAATAGTTACTGTATTGGTGGAATTTGATCACTTTTGCAAAGCAATTTTGCATTTTCAAGATAAATTTTTGCTGGGTATGTGAATTGTGGCTCAAATTAAGAGTAATGTTTAATTAATAAGCAATGAAACTGAACTGTAGTAGGTGTGTTACCTATAGAAAGAGGCACTTTAAAAAATGCTGGTATTTGATTTACTCTATGATCTTTCTAGGATTTTCTAATACATAAAAGTAGTAAATTTGGGATATGAAAGGTGAAGATGAGAGATGGAGAAAAAATACTAGCAATAGCTCAAAGGTGGGGATCATTTTATATCTCAAAAAAAGAATGAAATTGTCTGGGATATAGGATCTCGTGAGACAGGCGAGAAGCCCTCCTTAATGCTAAGAAGGTATTATAAATTAATATTTAGTCATGTAGCAGTTATTTGACTAAATAGCAGAGTATTTGGATTTGGTAGGCTTGCTTTAATTTGACGGGGTGAAGTCTGAGGTTTCTTTTTTCTACAGTAAGTTGTTTGATGACTCCCAGTACTACCTAGGCTATTACTCCTATGGATGAGAGAAAATTGCTTCATACTAGTGAGCAGCAAGTAAAGTTGCTCAGGGAGGAGGATTGTGTTGGTGCTTTAATGGCTGCTTTGAATTTTTACAATTAGTTGATTATTTTTAGTCTACTTCCTACTTTAATGTATTCTTATACTGTATCTTTTGAGACAGGCTTGATTTGTTAAATTGGTGCATGAGGCCATAGGAGGAGGGTCCGAGATGGCAGTTTAGGAGGATGCTGAGCTCACCCCATCCCATGAACACACTGAATATACACCTATGTAGTACAGTTTTTCCTGAGAGATAACTGAGGGCCAATTGAACAGCTTCTGTACACCAACTGAGAGAGAGAGAGAGAGAGAGACTGAGATGAGAAGATTTGGGGAATGAGTAGACCTCTTTGGGATCTGAGGGAACTTTCTAGGATCAGAGAAGCCAGTGAAAGCCATAATTTACATTCTTGCTCCACCTAGATAGTTCAAGTAGGAGTTCTGTCCAGATGAACTGGCCAGCCTGCAAGGAGCAGTAAGTAGTGCCTTCGTATCCACTGCAGAAGCTAGCTCCACCAGGAACAGCAGGGTGCTGCAGAGTAGTGGTTTCAACTTTTGTGAAAATAGGAGAATTGTAATGGGGACTGCTGAAGCAGAAATCACCCTGAGCATAAGTGAATTCAGTCAGTATCATTGAGTCTATAATCTTCATACACCATTAGGGTAGTTAACTGTTTCACAGACCGGCATGAAATAGCTACTGGTCCTTGGACCAGTGGTTGAAAAATGCTGCTGTAGAATGTATACATAGTTCCCTTCCACCTGGAGCTTGATCTAGTGGGTCAGACAGCAATGCAGTATGTGCACCAGGCCTCCTCACCTGGATCAGCAGAGTGCTGATGTGCGAAGACACCAGTCAGCACTGTCCAGACCCTGTTCTGGCCATGGACAGCCAGAACAACAGGGATCTACCACATGTGCATGCACACCAGCTATCCCACCCTGAACTCACTTTTGTCTAGGCAGCACATCAGGCATCACATGTGCCCTCCCCTACTCCAACCACCAGGCTAAAACCAGTCGCACACAATCTATACAGAGGCTCCTTCTGTACAAAACCACTTTTTTAAGATTGAGAGAAATAGTTATTTTATCTAATTCATAGGAACAAACACAGAAAGTCAAATAAAATGAGAAGACAGGGAATATACTCTAAATGAAGGAACAAGTAAAAAAAACCCTAATGCAATGATGATAAATAATTCTCTGATAAAGATGTTAAATAAACAGTCATAAATATGTACACCAAACTTGAGCGTAGAATAGAGGTACTCAGAATTTCAACAAAGAAGAATTAGAAAATGTAATGAGCCAATCAGAGCTGGCAAATACAATAACTGAAATGAAAAAGACACTAGAAGGACTCAACAGCAGATTGGATAATAGAGAATTGATTAGCCACCTGGAAGATAGTATAGTGGAAATCACCCAATGAGAACAGTAAAAAGAAAAAAAAAAAAAATAAGCCACATCTGGGACAACATCAAGTGAACTAATATTCCCCATTGTAGGGATCCCAGGAGGATGAAAGAAGGTGAAAGTATATTTGAAAGAATAGTGACAACACTTTCTTAATCTGGGTCAGGAAACACCCAGTTCCAGGAAGCACAGTTCCAAACAAGATGAACCCAAAGAGGCCCATACCAAGATGTAATTAAAATGGCAAAAGTTAAGGATAAAGAGATAAACTTGAAGGCACAGAGGCAAACAAGTTACATACAAAGGAACTCCCTCCTACCCCAAACATCCACAAGGCTAATAGCTGATTTCTCAGTAGAAATTTAAGAGGCCAGAAAGGAATGGCAGGAAATATTTCAAGTGCTGAAAGAAAGCAACGTACAACCGGCCCTGGCTGGTTGGCTCAGCGGTAGAGCGTTGGCCTGGTGTGCGGGGGACCCGGGAATGGGTTCGATTCCCGGCCAGGGCACATAGGAGAAGCGCCCATTTGCTTCTCCATCCCCCCCCCCTTCCTCTCTGTCTCTCTCTTCCCCTCCCGAAGCCAAGGCTCCATTGGAGCAAAGATGGCCTGGGCGCTGGGGATGGCTCCTTGGCCTCCGCCTCAGGTGCTAGAGTGGCTCTGGTCTCTAGAGTGGCTCTGGTCTCGGCAGGGCGACCCCCCGGAGGGGCAGAGCATCGCCCCCTGGTGGGCAGAGCCCCCGTCGGGGGATGACTGACTCAGTCAGTCAGAGTCTGTCTGACTGTCTCTCCCCGTTTCCAGCTTCAGAAAAATACAAAAAAAAAAAAAAAAAAAAAAAGAAAGCAATGTACAACCTAGAGTACTCCACCCATTCAGGTTTTCATTCAGAATTGAAGGAGAGATGGTGTTTTCCAGACAGAGAGAGAGTCAGAGAGAGGGATATATAGGGACAGACAGGAACGGAGAGAGATGAGAAGCATCAATCATCAGTTTTTCCTTGCAACCCCTTAGTTGTTCATTGATTGCTTTCTCATATGTGCCTTGACCTCAGGCCTTCAGCAGACCAAGTAACCTCTTGCTCAAGCCAGCAACCTTGGGTCTAAACTAGTGAGCTTTTTGCTTAAGCCAGATGAGCCCACGCTCAAGCTGGCGACCTCCGGCTTCAAATCTGGATCCTCGGCATCCCAGTCTGACGCTCTAACCACTGGGCAACCACCTGGTCAGGCGGTAGAGGGTCTTTAAGCAGAAAAAAAAAGAAGGCCATAACTAGAAATAAGAAAATATACGAAAGAAAATAATCTCAGCCCTGGATGGTTGACTCAATGGTAAAGTGTCTTCCCAGTGTGTGGCTGTCCTGGGTTTGATTCCTGATCTGGATACTCAGGAAGCAACCATCTGTTTCCCCCTCTCCCCTTCTACTCGTCTTCTGCTCCTGCAGCCATGACTCCATTGGTTTGAGTGAGTTGACCCCAGGTGCTGAGGATGGCTCGGTGGAGCCCCCAGTCCTAGGTGCTAAAAATAGTTGGGTTGCTGAGCAATGGCCCAAGATGAGCAAAGCATCACACTGTAGGGGGCTTGTTGGGTGGGTCCCATTTGGGGGGAATGCAAGAGTCTCTATCTACCCTCCTCTCACTGAAAACAACAACAAAAAACCCCCAGAAAACCTCACAGGTCTTTAACAAGGTGACTCAGCTACTTTAAAAGTTAGTCTAAAGATGAACAATAACTATAATAAATAGGGGATACATAAAACAAAAAAGATCTAAAATATGTCAAAGACAAAATGTGGAGGGGGAAGTAGAAATGTAGTGCTTTTAGAATGTGTTTAAATGTTGGTTAACTTAAACTGCTGTTGCTATAGATGGATATTTATGAACCTCATGGTAACTACAAACCAAAACCTACAAAAATACACACACACACACACACACACACACACACACACACACACACACAGAATGGAACCCAACCAAAACACTAAAGAAAACAAGCCAAAAGGAAAGAAGAAATGAAGAGAACTACAAAATGACTAAAAAAACAATAAAATAGCAGTAAGTTTGTACCTATCAATTACTTTAAATGTAATTGGACTAAATGCTCTAATCAAATGACACAGAGTGACCATATGGAGAAAAAAAGACCCTTCTATATGTTGCCTACCAGAGACTGATTTCAGATAGAAAGACATACCCAGACAGGGTCTTTTATTTATTTTTAAAATGTGTAAGGCAACATGAAAAAAAGGCAAATGTACTTGTTTCCATAAATTGGTTATCAAACAAACATAATTTTAAGTTAATAAAACTATAACTGGAACTAATATCTTTTTTTTTTTTTTTTTTTTTTTTTTGTATTTTTCTGAATTTAGAAGCAGGAAGGCAGGCAGATTCCCACATATGCCTGACTGGGATCCACCCGGCATGTCCACCAGGGGGTGATGCTCTGCCTATCTGTGGTATTGCTCTGTTGTGGCTGGAGCCATTCCAGCGCCTGAGGCGGAGGCCATGGAGCCATCCTCAGCACCCTACTTTGCTCCAGTGGAGCCTTGGCTGTGGGAGAGGAAGAGAGAGATAGAAAGGAAGGAGAGGGGGGGAGTGGTGGAGAAGCAGACTGGGTGCATCTCCTGTGTGCCCTGGCCAGGAATCAAACCTGGGACTTCCACACACCAGGTCTACGCTCTACCACTGAGCCGCCAGCCAGGGCAGTAATTTCATTCTTTGAAAAAAAAAAAGAACTGACTCGCAGGGGTCAGCAATCATGAAAAGAACTCACTACTCAAAGGGTTAATCTATGACAAAGGAAACAAGATTATAAAATGGAGAAATGACAGTCTCTTCAATAAGTAGTGTTGGGAGATCTGGCAGAGATACATGCAAAAATGAAAGTGGACCACTCTTTTACACTATATACAAAAAGAAATTCAAATGGATTAAAAACTTCCAGACCTGAAACTGTAAAACTCCTGGAAGAAAATTTAGTTAGTAAATTACTTGATATGAAAGCTGATAGAATCAATCGGAGTCCAAAAGACCAGTGGAACAGGCTTTAATGAAAGGAAACCTGCCGGACTGTCTTGTAAGGGAGAGCAGCTCCCAGTTCTCTAACAGGTAGGGTTAAATAGGGGATTTGAGGGTGGGGGCTGATGGTCATTAAGGAAAAATGCAGCTTTCAGCGATTTATGTAAGATTAACTGTAAATAAGCTAGGGGACCTTCCACACCTGGGTTAGTCACACAGATGCCTGGGGGAAGCTGATCTGGAACATCTAGTTTGTCATTGTCCCTTTGTCCATGAGGAGGAGGTCATGGCCCCCACCTGCAACCTTATCAAAAGCCACAGTGAATTTTCATTTCATACCTATTAGAATGGCTTTCATCAAAAGCAGCAACAACAAAAAACAAGTGTTGGCAAGGTTGTGGAGAAAAAAGATTCTTTATACCCTTTTGCTAGGAATGTAAAATGGTGTAGCCACTATGAAAAACAGTATGGAGGAGGGTCTTCAAAAAATTAAAAATAGAGCTGCTATACAGCCCAGAAATTCTACTTATAGGTATTTATCTGAAGGAAATGAAAACATTAATTCAAAAAGATATATGAGGCCCTGGCCGGTTGGCTCAGTGGTAGAGCGTCGGCCTGGTGTGTGGTAGTCCCGGGTTCGATTCCCAGCCAGGGCACACAGGAGAAGCGCCCATCTGCTTCTCTACCCTTCCCCCTCTCCTTCCTCTTTATATCTCTCTTCCCCTCCTGCAGCCAAGGCTCCATTGGAGCAAAATTGGCCCGGGCACTGAGGATGGCTCTGTGGCCTCTGCCTCAGGCGCTAGAATGACTCTGGTTGCAGCAGAGTGATGCCCCAGATGGGCAGAGCATCGCCCCCTGGTGAGCGTGCCAGGTGGATCCCGGTTGGGCGCATGCGGGAGTCTGTCTGACTGCCTCCCCGTTTCCAACTTCAGAAAATTACAAAAAAAAAAAAAAAAAAAAAGATATATATGTATTTCTATGCTCGTTGGAGCATATTTACAATAGCCAAGATATAGAAGCAACCTAGATGTCTGCCAATAGGTTAATGGATAAAGAATAAGTGGTATTAAGGCTCCATTGGAGCAGAGATGGCCCGGGCGCTGGGGATGGCTCTGTGGCCTCTGCCTCAGGCGCTAGAGTGGCTCTGGTCGCAATATGGCGACGCCCAGGATGGGCAGAGCATCGCCCCCTGGTGGGCAGAGCGTCGCCCCTGGTGGGCGTGCCGGGTGGATCCCGGTCGGGCGCATGCGGGAGTCTGTCTGACTGTCTCTCCCCGTTTCCAGCTTCAGAAAAAAATGAAAAAATGAAAAAAAAAAAAAGAAAAGAATAAGTGGTATTGTTGTAAAGTAGCGTACCTTAATTCCGTGGGTTGTGTAGAGACACCAAGGCAGGATACAGAAGAATTATTAGGAGATTTATTAATAAGCCGGCTGCATATGACTTACACAGGGTATAGCTAACCCAAATCGTGTCTCCCCAAAATAGTCTTATAGCTAGTTATATAGACTTGATCACATATAGGTTGGGGGAAAAGGAGGGGAGCATGACACAATAAGCTTACAACATTCGTCTATAGCAGGGGTAGTCAACCTTTTTATATCTATCGCCCACTTTTGTATCTCTGTTAGTAGTAAAATTTTCTAACTGCCCACCAGTTCCACAGAAATGGGGATTTATAAAGTAGGGAAGTAAGTTTGCTTTATAAAATTTATAAAGCAGAGTTACAGCAAGTTAAAGCATATAATAATAATTACCAAGTACTTTCTGTCAGATTTTTGCTAAGTTTGGCAGAATAAATCTTTATAGAACAACTTATTATAGTTAAATCTATCTTTTTATTTATACTTTGGTTGCTCCGCTACTGTCCACCATGAAAGCTGGAACGCCCACTAGTGGGCGGTAGGGACCAGGCTGACTACCACTGGTCTAAAGGTATATGTTACTCTCAGGACTCCAGGAAGGGAGGAAGAGTTAAAATCTGTGTAGGATATATAAATATTGTCTCTTATTGAAAGAAAAAGAAAATTCTTCAGATAACCTTTATTCTTTCAGAGAACTATAGTTAAACTAAATGACTCAGTCGTCCTTGTAAGCCAGAAAGCTTCTGCATTCTTCTCTCTCCATTTTCCACAGAACGGAGGGGGCAAGAAGCCTGACTTTTCCTCTTTAAAATGGTATTGCCAACACTAAGTTTTACAGTTCTTTGGTACCTTATTACAGTATATATACACTGCTCACAAAAATTAGGGGATCAGGGATCTTTCAGATACTTAAGTACTTTCAGCCTTTATTTTTATTTATTTATTTATTTTTTATTTTTCTGAAGTTGGAAATGGGGAGGCAGTCAGACAGACTCCCGCATGTACCTGACTGGGATCCACCGGCATGCCCACCAGAGGGCAATGCTCTGCCCATCTGGAGCGTTGCTCTGTTGCAACCAGAGCCATTCTAGCGCCTGAGGCAGAGGCCATAGAGCCATCCCCAGCGCCCGGGCCAACTTTGCTTCAGTGGAGCCTTGGCTGCAGGAGGGGGAGAGACAGAGACAGAGAGGAAGGAGAGGGGGAGGGGTGGAGAAGCAGATGGGCATTTCTCCTGTGTGCCCTGGCTGGGAATCGAACCCGAGACTCCTGCACGCCAGGCCAATGCTCTACCACTGAGCCAACTGGCCAGGGCCACTTTCAGCCTTTTGTATAGTGCATTTTTAACCAATGAAATAAAAATTAGTTTTGCATCTTATTTGCATAATCAAACTTTCTTTGACTTGTCGTTTGCTTTTCTGATGTTCTTGTTTAATAAAAAAATCAAAAAATTTTTTTATTGCTTTGTATTCATTTTGAAATATCCCCCAATTTTTTGAGCAGTATATATACAATGGTACAGTACTCAGTAATATAGGAAATCTTGCCATTTGTGATAACATGATTAGACCTAGAGGGTATTAGGCTAAGAGGAATAAGTTAAATAGAAAAAGATAAATCCTGTATGATTTCATTTATATGGAATATAAAAAAAACGAGCAAACAAAACAAAAACAGAACAGAGAACAAGCTGATGGTTACCAGAGGGGAGGGATGGGGTGGGTGGGGGATGGATGAAAAGGTGAAGCAGAAGGAGAGGTACAAACATTCAGAAAAGAGAGTATTTGCAGCCCTGGCCGGTTGGCTCAGTGGTAGAGCATCGGCCTGGCGTGCGGAAGTCCCGGGTTCGATTCCTGGCCAGGGCACACAGGAGAAGCGCCCATCTGCTTCTCCACCCCACCCCCTCTCCTTCTTCTCTGTCTCTCTTCCTCTCCCACAGCCAAGGCTCCATTGGAGCAAAGATGGCCCCGGGCGCGCTGAGGATGGCTCCATGGCCTCTGCCTCAGGCGCTAGAGTGTCTCTGGTCACAACAGAGCATCGCCCCCTGGTGGGTGTGCCTGGTGGATCCTGGTCAGGCGCTTGTGGGAGTGAGTCTGACTGACTCCTCGTTCCAGCTTCAGAAAAAAATAAATTAATTAATTAAAAAAATATTTGCATTTCATAAAAAGCCAAAAAACAGGTATGAGGAGATTTAAATGGCTCATTCTAAGAGGTATTGTTATTAGAAGAAATTGAAATGTTATTAGTTTCTAACCTGATCTTGTAGTCTCGGTAGGATAATTTTATTTTGCTTTTATTTTTTTCTTTGATCTTTAAATATTCAATTTTACAGTATTTCTTTAGCTGAGTGGTCATAAACTGATTTGTTCTGATTAGTAGATTTGCCTGCAGAAATAGTTTAGGAATGTGTGTGTGTTTGTTTTAAAAGTTTTTATTGATATACACACACACACACACACACACACATATGTATACATACTTTGGGGAAAGTGTACAAATTAAGTCTTATAGTTTTCACAAAAGGAACATATGGACATAAACAGTACTCATAAATCCTGCTCTTGCCCCCATCCCCGTCATTACCCTTTCTGAAAGGTAACTACGTATTGATTTCTAACCCTACATTCTAAAGCTATAGATTAATGTTTTTACTTTTTTATACTTATTTTGAACTTTATTGGAGAAAAATCATATAGTTGTACCCTTTGTGGGCTTTTTTCATTCAGCATATTTGTGATATTCATTCATGTTATGTAGGAATAGCCTCTGTATAATGTTATATTACAGGGATAAACCACATTTTATTTTCTTATTTTACGATTGGTGGGCAATGGGATGTTTCTTATTTTTGTCTGTTACGAAGAGCACTTGTTTTGAACATTCTTGAATATGTCTTTTGTTGAACAAATCTATGCATTTCTGTTGGATCACCTAGGAGTGGAATTGCTGGTTATACATAGGATGTACTAGCTATGCATCTGTTAACTTTAATGCTGTCAATTTTTTTTAATTTTTTCCATTAATTTGAGAGAGAGAGAAGTGTCAGCTTGTTGTTCTACTTAGTTTGTGCACACATTGATTGCTTCTCCTATGTGCCTGACAGGATCAAACCAGTGCTGGGAGATGCTCTATCCACTGAACCACCCAGCCAGGGCTGTCAGTTTTCTGAAATGATTGTACCATGTTTATATTTCCTCCAGCCTTGTTTGAGAGTTCTAGTTGCTCCACATACTCCCTAACACTTGATATTAGCTGTGTTACAATTTTAACCATTTTGGTGGCTAAAATTTATGGTTACAATTTTGTTTATAATTTGCATGTGTGTAAATTATAGTTTAATTAGTTGACAGCATTAAATGAGAAATATAGATTTATAACCTCCTTTGAAGGGCAATTATTACTTCTATTGGAGTTAGGTCTGTTGATGGGGCAAGACTCTCCATTTTGCCTTACTTTCCTGACTGGGTGACTTTTATATGCCAGGCTCCTCCAGACATTTGAGTTTTTGACCCTTGCTTTAGTATTTCCCATTTGCAGAATTGTTTTGTGTCTCAGATCCTTTAAAACTTGAGAGGAAGGCCCTGGCTGGTGGCTCAGTGGATAGAGTGTTGGCCCATCGTAGGGACATCCTTGTTTTGATTCCTGGTCAGGGTATTCAGAAGTGACTATCTGCTCCCCACTCTCTCTCTCTTTTCTCTTTCTCTTTCCTGTCTGGCAGCCAATGACTCCGTTGGTTCAAGCATAGCCCCGGGCACTGAGGATAGCTCCTTTGGAGTGCATCAGCCTCAGGGGCTAAAAATAGTGGGTACTTGATCATCAATCCTAACCTGAGTTGCTGGGTGGATCCTGGTTGGGGTACATGTGGGAGTCTGCTTCACTATCCCCCCTCCTCTCACCTAAGGAAAAAATATTTGAGAGATAAATGCAAGAGAAAATTTTATCCTTATTTTTCAAGCATTGGAAAACTGAAGCACAAAAGGTTTTTCTTAGTATATTTAGTTACAGTGATGTTTCAGTCTTGTAAAGGAAACATACTTCCATTTGTTGCATTTTGTGTACACAAAGTATATTTTTTTATTCTAGTTCAGCGGTTCTCAACCTGTGGGTCGCGACCCCGGTGGGGGTCGAACGACCAAAACACAGGGGTCGCCTAAAGTCTTTTCCGATGGCTTTAGGCGACCCCTGTGTTTTGGTCGTTCTACCCCCGCTGGGGTCGCGACCCACAGGTTGAGAACCGCTGTTCTAGTTCTTTTGTTGATGGGTAGTGTTCTGTTATTTGGGAACAAAGCGTTTTATTTTCTTTTAAAAGCATTTTTAAAGTTTTTGACATTTCATATTTCTTTTGGACTTGGGGTACTTATTTTTTTAAGATTTTATTTATTTAGAGAGAGGAGAGGATGAGGAGAAGGAGTGGGAAGCATCAGCTCGCTTCTTGTATGTGCTTTGATGGGGCAAGTCCAGGGTTTTGAACTGGTGACCTCAGCATTACAGGTTGACGCTCTGTCCACTTGGTCACTACAGGTTAGACAGGACTTGGGGTCCTATACATACGGCTAAGATGTGGACTGACTTGGGTTCAGCTGAATTACTAATTCTAGACATTTTAATGATGTGATTATGTTTCCCACTAGCTATAATTTTAATCTGTAATGTAAGGTGCTCATTATTGGCAACTAAAGTAATTATTATACCACTATTTGTACTTTATATATATTATTTTGTTTGAAACCCAATAGATTTGTTTGTCAAAATAAACTTGTATTCATTTCTACTAATTTAGTAGTGAAGCTTTGGTATAAGACATATCTAAGATGGAATCGTGGCTCTCTTACTAGCTTTGTGATCTTGGGTAAAATTTTAATCTTAAATATCAGTTTTCCTCATTTTAAAATGGAGGTAATAATAGTACCTATTTGATAGGATTGCACGTGCAATGCCTGGCACCTAGTGACATATCAGTCTTAGTTGCTGCTGTTATTGAATATTATTAATAGTAAGTCCGTAATTAACCTGTATATCTCTCCCTCACCCCCCAGTCTTTGAGAGTCAACCCTCCTTAATCCAGATTCCACATCCACAGATATAGTCAATTGCAGATGGAAAATATTTGGGACAAAAAAGTCACATTGTTGCTGACGTGCACTGTATAGTTAAGCTTGTGATAGTTGTGCCTGTAGTGAACTTATACAGACTATTTTTCTTGTTATTATTGCCCAAATAATATAACTATATAGCATTTACATTGTATTAAGTATTATAAGTAATCTAGAGGTGATTGAAAGTATATAGGAGGATGTATGCATAGGTAATATGTTTCTTTTTTTGAGAGATAAACAGGAAGGGGGAGAGATGAGAAGCATAAACTCATAGTTGCATCACTTCAGTTCATTGACTGCTTCTCATACATGCATTGAGTGGGAGGCTCCAGTCGAGCTAGTGACCCCTTGCTCAAACCAGTGAACTTGGGGTCATGTTGATGATCCCCATGCTCAAGCTGGTGACCCCGCACTCAAGCTGGTGAGCCTTTGCTGAAGCCAGATGAACCCGCACTCAGTGATCTCAGGGTTTCAAATCTAGGACTTCAGTGTCTCAGGTCAGTGCTCTGTCCATTCTGTCACCACTGGTCAGACTAGACCTTGCAGTTTTAAAAACAATGTCACCTTGCCTCTCTGGAGGTCTGATATTTTATATGTATGATTTACTTTTTAATAAATTGCATAGTACTGTATATGTGTATTCTGCATACTGACTAGAGAGAGCTTAATTATTGAATACTTGTGTGCCACTATTTTACAGCTATTGTGGGAATACAAAGATACATGGTCCTGTATTTATGAATAGAGAATTTTAAAATGTACCTGACCAGAGCGTCAGACTGGGACGTGGAGGACCCAAATTCAAAGCTTCAAGCTGGTAAGGTTACTGGCTTCAGCATGGGCTCACCTGGTGAGAGCATGGGCTCACCAGCTTGAACACGAGGTTGGTGGCTTGAGCATGGGATCATAGATATGACCCCATGGTCACTGGTTTGAGCCCACGGTCGTTGATTTGAAGGCCAAGGTCTCTGGCTTGAGCGGGGGTCACTTGCTCTTGCTCTGCTGTAGCCCCCCCTCCCCCATTCTCATCTCTCTCCCTTCCTGTCTTTCCTTATCTGCCCCCTCCCCCGTCTCTCTTCTGTCTCTCTCTCACACATACACAAAGAATTTTAAAGTGAATAAATTTTGCATAGTGTGATTTACTGTACCCACATAATATGTAACAAACTCTGTTCAGGGATATTTTGGAAGATTTCTTGAAGAGGCCATATTTAACTATTTTTTGAAAGATGGCTGAAGCATACCTGATAGAAAAGAAGAATGTCCTAGGCAGATGAGTGTTCTAATGAGAAAAAACATTGTGCTATGATTTTGTTCTCATCTGATGTGAAATAGAATAGGCTATACACACTGCTCACAAAAATTAGGGGATATTTCAAAATGAATATGAAGCAACAAAAAAAAAGAAGCATCTGATTATTTTTATTAAGCAAGAACATCAGAAAAGCAAACGACAAGTCAAAGAAAGTTGTTCGATTAGATGTGAACTCTGTTACCATGGTTGAGTAGCAAGTGACATAATTGGTAGGGGTGAACAGAAGCATGTCAGACTGGACGAGAGTGCCACACATTGATTGTTCAATAGGGTGTATGGTCACCCAAGACTGCCAAAACACACTGACAGCGATGGGGCAGGACAGGATCAGACTGTCAGCAGTTCTTGCGGGATCCTCTGCCACTCTTGCTCCAGGGCAACTTCCAGCTTCAGGAGTATTGTGGGAGGCATTGGATGGTTTGCCAGATGTCTTCCCAGTGCATCCCAAGCCTGTTCATGTTGATGGGACTGAGGTCTGGAGAATGTGAAGTCCATGTCTTTGATTCCTGTCTCCTGAAGCGTGTTGTTGACAAGATGTGCAAGGAGGGGCCTTGCATTACCATCCATGAAAAGAAAGTTGTTTCCAGCTACTCCAGCATAGGATACCACTATAGAGTGCAACACCTCATCTCGATATCTGACAGCAGTCAGTGATCTGTTTCTGATGACCTGGAGGTCAGTACGACCACCAGTGCTAATACAAGCCCACACCATGATTCCACCACCTTTCTCGCATGAAATATGGATTCTCCTGTGTCCCTCGTTCACGCCAGATCAGGACACAATGATTGTCAGACTGCAGACTGAACCGTGACTCATCAGAGAAGAAGACAGTTGACCACTCATCACGGGTCCAATAACAATGCTCATCAGCCCACCTTCTACAGGTTCTACGGTGTTCAGAATATAATGGAATGCATACCGTTGGTTGCCGGGCATGCAGTCCAATACGATGGGCCGATTTTGTATGGTCTGGGTGCATATCTGTTGTCTAGTGGCAGCAGGAAACTGTCCCTGCAGCTCTGGTGCATTGTTGTACCTGTTCCTTCTTGCCAATAAGGTCAAGTAGCAGCCATCTCTTGCGGTTGTGGCAGATGGGCAACCCTGCCCTTGTCTTCTTCGTACTGTGTCAGTCTCTTGAAAGCGATTCCACAGTCTGCTAATCACGCTTTGGTATGTTCCAAGTCCTGTTGCCACTATAGTCTGTGTTTGACCAGCTTCAAGGTGTCCTATGACTCTCCAGGCTTTGCATTTGGGGAAATTGTGTTGCAGGGACATGGCAAGGGCTGGGAAATTGCAGGATGTGCACTTTCAAGATCAGGAAATGTGCAGATATTCCAGTACTTTCAGCCTTTTATATAGTGCATTTTCACCAATGAAATAAAAGTTGGTTTTGCATCTCATTTGCATAATCAAACAACTTTCTTTGACTTGTCATTTGCTTTTCTGATGTTCTTGTTTAAAAAAAAGAATCAAATGCTTCTTTTTTTATTGTTTCATATTCATTTTGAAATAATCCCCTTTTTTTGAGCAGTACGGTATATTATGGAGAGTGGTACCAGATGATAGATTGTGTGCCCAGATAGTGAAGGCTGGTCTAGGCTTTGCTAAATGAAGTGATAACATTTGTCTCAAAAAAGATAATCATGGCTTCTAAGGATGGAGATAGGGAAACCATTTGACGTATTTCTTTTTCTTCTTTTCTAAGTAAGAATAGGAGAGATAGAGAGACAGACCCCCACATGCACTTGGACTGGGATCCACCTGGTTAACCCCGTCTTGGGCTGATGCTCTGCCCATCTGGGGCCATGCTTGCAATCAAGCTATTTTTAGTTCCTGTGGTAGGCTCCATGGAGCCATCCTTAGTGCCCCGGATGATGCAATCTAATCAATTAAGCCATGGCTGTGGGAGGAGAAGAGAGAAAGAAGAGAAGAGGGAGGGAAAAGGGAGGCATAGAGAAGCAGATGGTCACTTCTCCTGTATGCCCTAACCAGGAATCGAATGTGGAACATCCACATTCCGGGCTCACGCTTACCATTGAACCAACTGGCCAGGGGTGAAGTAGTTTTTCAGTAGTTGAAGGGAGAAATGCAAGGATTTGGTTTAGTCAAATGGAAATGAAATATAGGGGGCCTATCTAAGAGAGATTTGATGAAGCAACTATTTGAGGATGGGATGAATGACAGAGGTGCTAAGGATAATTTTTTTTTTACCTTAACCTTTAAGTAGTGAGTTTTTTTCATGCTCGCTGACCCATGGGAGTGAGGTGTTTTTTTTTTTCTTCAAAAAAGGAAATTAGTTCCAGTTACAGGTTTTAAAAATTTTTTGTTTTTATTTTTTATTTATTTATTTTTTTAAATACTTTTATTGATTTTACAAAGACAGAAGAGAAAGGGGAGCATGGAATGGGAAGTAACAACTCATAGTTGCTTCATGCTAGTTGTTCATTGCTTGCTTGCTGTATGTGCCTTGACCAGGGAAGCCCAGGTTTTCGAACCGGCAACCTTGGCATTCCAGGCCGAAGGTTTATCCACCACAGGCCAGGCTATTTTTTATTTCTTTTTTAAAATTATTTTATTTTTTTTAATTTAAAAAAAAATTTTTTTTTACAGAGACAGAGAGAGTCAGAGAGAGGGACAGATAGGGACAGACAGACAGGAATGGAGAGAGATGAGAAGCATCAATCATTAGTTTTCATTGCGACACCTTAGTTGTTCATTGATTGCTTTCTCATGTGTGCCTTGACTGTGGGGCTATAGCAGACCGAGTAACCCCTTGCTCGAGTCAGCGACCTTGGGTCCAAGCTGGTGAGCTTTGCTCAAACCAGATGAGCCCGTGCTCAAGCTGGCAACCTCGGGGTCTCGAACCTGGGTCCTCTGCATCCCAGTCCGACGCTCTATCCACTGCACCATCGCCTGGTCAGGCTATTTTTTATTTCTTGTTTATTTCTTGAGAAGTTACTCCTTAGCTCAAATTATTTATTTTTCATAGTTCAGGAACACAAGTCAGTGACAAACTTCCATGGAATTCAGCCCAAAGAAAGTCTTTACATTCCAAGATCACTTTGTACTTTGAAAGATACCAGCCTTCCTCATTTCCTCAAAATCTTTCATGAAATCATAATTTCTGTAGAAATCTGCAAATGCCTTCTTTCTTGGCTCAGCCACAGCAAACTTACAGAAAGCTGCCACCCCCAGGGATATAGTGATGGCTCCAACAAGATGCATTCGCAGACGCTTGGCCAGAAGGCCACACATCTGAGGTTTTGTCAAAGCACTGGAAGACATGGTCGTTGTATTCTCCTCAACACCAACGTCCTTCCTAGTGGAGAAATTAACTACTCAGTTACAGTTTTATTAACTTAAAATCATGTTTTTTTGATAACTAATTTATGGAAACAAGAAGAACATGCACTTGCCTTTTCTTAATGTTGCCTTATACATTTTTAAAATAAAAATTTCTGTATGCTTGTACTCTGGATGGTCAGGAGGCTTGAGGACATACATGAATGTTCATATTTCTCAAAGGTTTAAAAGTACTTGTCACATATTTATTAGTTGGAGACATTTAATAATAGGAAGTTGTAAATATGAATCCAGAGTTTAGGAATGCCTGAGAAAATCTAGTGCAGTGATTTTTGGAGTCTTTGAAGTAAGACTGTTCTGATTTCAAATCTCATCTATGAGACTGCCACCAAAATAGGATAATGATATATATATTTTTAAGGGCTGTTAAGATTGAGTGTATGAAAGAATACATGGGGTAGCCGATATTTTATCTATCTGTCCGTCTATATCTATCTGTCTATCTATCTATCTATCTATCTGTCTATCTATCTATTTTTATATCCATACTAGAAATGCATGTTTCAAAGCAAAAGGATGAGTATTCAAGAGGGAAAAGATTGGTCTAGGTAGGTCATTGAAAAGCTAAGTATTTCAACCATATTGTTAGCTCTTTATGGAATTATCTCAATTAGGTTGTGGTTTAATATTGTTTTCTACTCTTGAGAACGAATATAAACAGTATCTCTAAAATATTTTTAACTGGATTGAAGATGCATGATGTTCAGTGCTCTATCTATAAAAAAATCCTTGTATTAATAAAGTTTAGTGCTAAGAAGTACTTTTTTCTTTTTTTTTTTTGATTTTTCTGAAATGAGAAGCAGGGAGGCAGAGTCAGACACCCGCATACACTCAACTGGGTGGATCTTGGCATGCCCACTAGGGGGTTATGGTCTGCCCATCTGGGGTGTTGCTCTGTTGTAACCAGAGCCATTCTAGCACCTGAGGCAGAGGCCATGGAACCATCCTCAGCGCCCAGGCCAACTTTGCTCCAATGGAGCCTTGGCTGTGGGAAGGGAAGAGCGAGATAGAAAGGAGAGGGGGAGGGGTGGAGAAGCAGATAGCACTTATCCTGTGTGCCTTGACCAGGAATCAAAGCAGGGACATCCACATGCTGGGTTGACGCTCTACCACTGAGCCAACCGGCCAGGGCCAAAAAAGTACTTTTGTTCTAAAACAATTACTCATTATTTTACTAGGTGAATATTCTTTAACTTACATTAAAAAAAAATCCTTTAACTGAGATACTTTTCCTTAGCCTATGCTTTTGGTTTAATCCCATTTAAGTTTTTTAATGTTTATTATATGGCTTTTTATTTTTTGGCTTAAACAACAGAAATCTATTGTTTTACAGTTACAGAACCTGGAAGTTTGAGATCAGGTCACATTGCTTTCTTTTAAGGGCTGTGGGAAATAAACTGTTTCATGCCTCTCACCTAGCTCCTGATGGTTTTACCTACAATCTTTGGGTTCCTTGGCTTATATAGAAGCATCACCTGATCTCTGCTTTCATTTTGACAGGACATTCTCCTTAGATGTGTGTCTGTGTCCAAATTTACTCTTTTTATAAGGTCATAAGTCATTGGATTAGGGCTCATCCTAATGATCTCATGTTAACTAATTCCATCTGTAATGACTATATCAAATAAGGTCACATTTTGTAGATTGAGGGTTAGGACATCAACTTGTGACTATTGGAATGACACAGTTCAGTTTTTAACAGTTGTTCAGTAGTTAAAAAAATGAGATAATGCACATAAAGTGCCTAATCCTTTTGACTTAGATTAGTAGCTCTGCTACTGAGTAAGGCCTCACTTCTCTCTGGTTACCATCAGTGTTGGTTAATGATGCTTTGTAGTTAACTGGAGAATTTATTTATTTTTATTTTATTTTTTTATATTATTTTATTTTTTAACAGAGACAGAGAGAGAGTCAGAGAGAGGGATAGACAGGGACAGACAGGAACGGAGAGATGAGAAGCATCAATCATTAGTTTTTCATTGCGCATTGCGACACCTTAGTTGTTCATTGATTGCTTTCTCATGTGTGCCTTGACCGTGGGCCTTCAGCAGACCGAGGAACCCCTTGCTCGAGCCAGCAACCTTGGGTCCAAGTTGGTGAGCTTTTGCTCAAACCAGATGAGCCCACGTTCAAGCTGGCGACCTCGGGGTCTCGAACCTGGGTCCTCGGCATCCCAGTTCGATGCTCTAGCCACTGCGCCACCGCCTGGTCAGGCTAGGTGGAGAATTGAAAGTGTAGAACTGATCTGTTTATGGCTCTGCACAGAAGCTTTAACACAGGGTTGGAAATACAGTGTTTGTAGTCAATTGTTTCCTTTTAGTTCCCTTGGCCTTTTTTTTTTTTTAAGTTTGTGAGCTTTTTTGGTGGGAAGGGAGTGAGAGAGAGAGAGAGAGAGAGAAGCATCAACTCATTGTTTCATTTAGTTGTGTTGTGATTGAGCTTGCAACCCTACGATTGAACTAGTGACCCCAGGATCAAGCCTGCGACCCTGGTGCTCTGGGATGATGCTCTATCCACTGTGCCACCAGCCAGGGCAAGTTTGTGAGCTTTTGAGGGAAGTCCTCAGACAGACCTGCTTTGAATTTTAGTTTCTTTTGTTGGATGACTCCTGTCCATTTTGTAAGAGATGTGTAAAATAAGCCTCCTTTTCATATATTAAATGTATAAAAGCTACATGAAAAATTTTTCTTGGCCCTGGCTGGCTGGCTCAAGCAGTAGAGCATCAGCTCGGTGTGTGGAAGTCCTGGGTTTGATTACCGGCCAGAGCACACAGGAGATGAACCCATCTGCTTCTCCACCCTTCCCCGTCTCCTTTCTGTCTATCTCTTTCCTTCCCTCAGCCAAGTCTCCATTGGAGCAAAGTTGACCCGGGCGCTGAGAATGGCTCTATGGCCTCTGCCTCAGGCACTATAATGGCTCTGGTTGCAATGGAGCGACGCCCCAGATGGACAGAGCATCATCTCCTGTGGTGGTTTCTGACCGGGTGCAGGAGCCTGTCTCTCTGCCTCCCTGCTTCACTTCAGAAGAATACACACACACACACACACAAAACTTTTTAATACATTCCATTCCATACAAGAACATATTAATGTTTTATCAGAAAGAGTAATCTATCTTTTACAATAAATTTATAGATAAATACAGATGTTATCCACGAAAAGAAAGCATGGGTACCAGATAGCATCCAAGCATGCCCGTATACTAAATTATTGTCACAGCAACCCTGGAAAGTAGATATTATCATTTGTATCTTACAGAGGAGGAATCTAAGACCTTGACTAAATATACTGGAAGGTCAGTAGTTGGCAGCTGGCTGAAGGAGGTCTTGTGGGCAGTTGCATTTGCTCAGTCACCTCATCTACCAGATACAGGTGGAGAAGAGGATAGGAATACTGCTGAGTGTGTGGAGGAGCCCAGTTCTTGGGCCCACAGCCAGTGTATTGTCACCTAGAATCTTTAAGTCTCGGTTTTCTCATCAGAAAAATGGAAGCAGTAATAATCTGAATGGGTTTTTTAAGCAAGTTTAGCATGAAAACCTATTGTGTATTTTGCCAACTTTTTAAAATTCCTACTCTGAAAAAGGGTTTAATTGTGTTTATACTAATGTACTGACAGATTAGGAAATACCCAAAAGTATAAGAACTAGTTCCAAATATCAGTTTATTGATAATTTGGATAGATAGGTAGCACAGAAGCATGTAAGGTTTAAATAGTTGAAAATGGCAATAAAAGGTAGTTTAAAGGAAAATTTTTTGGTAGTCGAATGATATAAATAGTATCTTAAAAGTAAGAGGTTTTAAGGGGTTGAAACTGGGGAATACATTCTAGAGCCAGGAAAAGAGGAAATTAACAATTAGATACCTGTGAAACAGAATGCTGGACACTTTGAGTAGTTACTTCACTTGAGTCCGTACCACACCCTGTGAATGAGATGGTATTACCTTCTTTTTCAGATAAAGAAGTGAAACTTAAAATGTTGTTTGCTCAAGGTCAGACAGCTACTAAGTGGCAAAAGTGCGATAGAACTCAGTTTCTAGCTCGAAGTATTTTTTCCTTTTCCATCATATCTGGTTATTGAACCCAGAGCTTGGGTTGTATGTGGTTAGGAATTGATGGTACTCCATAGTATAGACTTGCAAAGTATACAATGAGTATATCATTTTGATTGGAGGAAATAGTTCAATAATGGTATGATTATTATAAAAATATTTTTATAGTAGATGTATACTTATTATTTTACACTATAATTTTTGATCTTCTGGAAATATCTGTGTAAGGTATTTATTTTTTTTCACCATTGATTTAAAAAAAAGTTTTATTAAAATATAAAATTATACTATAAAATATACTCATTGTAACTATACAGTTCACTAGTAAATTTGTATTGTGCAGCCATCAAGATATTTGAAAGAATTTTAAAGATACTGTTTCATTGTTTTTCACAACTTTTCATTGAAGTTTACAGGGTAGGTTGCATGATTCTCATTTACAAGAGATGGAATAATCTTCCTTTTATATGCTTTGACTAAAGACTTTGTGGCTAGTTAAGTGGCAGAACTGAGACTAAGATCCAGCACGTGGAGGAAATACTAGAATAATAGACTGAGAACAGATTGTTGAAGGTTTGTTTTTTAAGAAACTGTTTTTTCTTTTTCTGTGAACTTTATTTCCATTCTGTTTCAGAGTTTGTGGAAAGTCAGCTTAAGACCAGTCAGTGGTTGATCCCACCCATTCAGTGGCCTGAGCAGTGGGGCAGCCGACCAGTCTTCAGTGGAAGGCTGAGCACTCCAGGCTTCAGTAGGAAACTGCTGAATAGGCACAGAGGGCACCTGCACGCCCTCAGACAGTCTGCGACCTCAGGCTGAGCAGTGGTGAACTTGGGGCTGGTGCAGCCCACTCACCCCGAAATTCCTCCTTGGTCACAGCCATTTCAGCAGCGGCCTGCTCCTCCTTTTCAGTCTCTTCAGAATCTCTAGAGAAGTAGAGGTCAGGCATGACCTCTGAGTGTTTGTGGGCGATGGTGCCATGGCTGCGCAGAACTTCCTGGGCCAGCATCTCCCACACCAGACCCACTGAGTAAGCCCTGTTGTTGTTGCCAGGGATTGCAACATCCATGTAGCCCAGAGGAGAGTCTCGGTTACACGGAGAATGATAGGCAGGTTAACGTGTGAAAGGTAGGTGGTCAGCCCTGGGATCAGCAACCACCAGAGATCTTGACTTCCAGAAGGCTGCCTGAATCCCCGGTCAGTTATGGCTCCAGGAGTGAAATGGCCAGCAACAAATGTGGCTTCAGTGGCAGCAGCAAACTTCAGCTGAGCTCACTGACCAGTGTTCCTGGAGGATGTGATCCTGGCATCATCAGAGTTTTCAATGACAGCAATGGCAAAGCTGCCAGCAAAAGCTTCTCCTGGTTCTCTTCAGACTTACAATGCAGATGCCATCACTTCCTATTTTGTAAATGTATTGTTTCCTTTGGAAGTCAAGGTTGGTGCCACCTAAGTGAGTTCCTGCTGCAAGGACTTGGAGGACATCCTCCACCTTCATTTGTAGAACATCCAGGGCTCCTGACATTGTGAAAGTTTTTCTTTAAGTTACATCGGGAATAGAGAACAGTGCCTTATTGGTCCCTCTCTGGATAGTCAGGGAAGGATTTGAGGGCTTTTAAAAGTCAGACTAGAAAGTTTGGATTTCATCCCTTGGAGTAAATATCGTCAGCATCTTGTCTGTCAAGTGTTCTATGGAATCCAGTCCCTCAAGCTGTTCTATGTGGAAAGGGTTCTCTTGTCAAGTAAATTTAGGAAGCATTCTATTTCCTTTCTGGCTTGTGTCAGTTCACATTGTGTATGCAGGCTCCGAGAAGTTGTTCAGTAAAGAAATGGATTACTTTTGTTTTTCTTTCTAGCATATACCAAATTTATTTGACTTCATAATTTACATGGGTAACATTGAACTATTGTGATATTTTGGGAAAATAAACTTAATTTATTTAGAGAGGAACAAGACTAATGGTGAAGGAAAACATTTATTTAGTTAAGCTGTGGGCTTGCCTTTTTTTAAAGTAGATTATTACTATATATATTTACATATTAATAGTTGCAGGGTAACTTGACAAATGTAGAAGTTCTAATTCTTTAGGGACTGTAAGACCTTTTGGTTTAAAGTTGGGGTGTTTCATGATCATTTAAAAACTGAAGGCTTGAAATTTCATCTTTTCATTTCTAATTCTCTCCTTTAAAAATTGAAAGGCAGTTTAGTGCAATAGAGAAATTGCTTTTCTATCCCATTTCTATCACTTACTAGCTGTGTGGCTTTGGGAAAGCTATCTAATCTCTGAATCACAGTTTATGTAACCAAAAAATAAAAGGAATATTAGCCTTCCCACAGTTGTTTGGACTAAGTGAGATTCATATCTATATGGTGGTTGTTTATTATGCCATAGACAGGTAAGAGTTATAATAATAGAGATTGTAACAGACTTTTTGTAGAAATAGTAAGCCTTATTTAAAGCGGGTTGCAAATTATTATTCCACAGAGATGGTGTAAAATTTACTTAGTAGATTGCAGAAATAAAGGATAGAAGGAATGAAAAGTTCTGGCTCCCCTAGTATTGGTAATTAATATCTCTAATCTATCTTAGGCTCATGCAGTTTAAACTTAAAAATACTCTTAAATGCCTTTTCTGTTTGAATATCTTATGATATAGGTAGGACTTGTATCTATCCTTAGTAACTTTTAAGAAAATTAATATCTTTTTATCTGTATAGAATGGAGTAATATATGTTAGTGATTTTCCTAACTACTCTTGAAGTACCAATTCCCGTTCCCTTCCTTTCAAAATGATAACTTTCAAAACAAAATTCAAGTGTAAATATATGTGTGGAATGTTTTCTTTTTCTCCCAGCTTTGAGATATTATTGACATAACATAGGTAAGTTTAAGGTGTATGACATGATGATTTGGCCTACATTTATTGTAAAATGATTACTATAATAAAGGTAATTGACACCTCCACTCCCTCACATAATTACCTTTTTTTGTGTGTGGTAATAACTTAGGATCTACTTTTTTATACAGTATTGTTAGTTATAGTCCCCATGCTGTACATAAGATCTCCAGAACTTATTTATCTTATAGCTGGAAGTATGGATCCTTTGATCAGTGTCTCCCCATTTCTCCCACTCTCCAGCCTCTGGTAACCATATTTACTCTCTATTTCTTTGAGTTTGACTTTTTTAGATTCTACATCAAAGTGAGATCATTTATTTAACTTTTTCTGTCTGACTCATTTTCTATCCGTGTTATCACAAATAACAGGATTTCCCTTTTTTATGGCTCAATAATACTCCATTGTGTGTGTGTGTGTGTGTGTGTGTGTGTGTGTATGTATCAATTTTCTTTATCCATTTATCTGTTAATTAGCGCGTAGGTTGTTTCCATGTCTTGACTATTATGAGTAATGCTGCAGTGAACATAGTATTGCAGATATATCTTTTTGAGGTAGTGATTTCCTTCATTCAGATATATATTCAAAATTAAGATTGCTGGATCATGTGGTAGTTCTTTTTTCATTTTTTTGAGGGACTTCCATACTGTTTGCCATGATGGCTATACCAATTTACATTCCCACTAGCAGTACACAGGGTTCCTTTTCTCCACATCTTCACCAAAACTTACCTCCTGTCTTTAATTATAGCCATTCTAACAGGTGTGAAGTGATATCTCATCGTGGTTTTGATTTGCATTTCCCTGATGATTAGTGATGTTGAGCATGTTTTCATGTACCTATTGACAGCAATTTAATATTTATTTTACTAATACTTTGTTATGTTTAGGAGCTTATTTTTAGGCCAGTGGATCTTGTTTAAACTCTAGTAAGGTAAGACATTGATCATAGATATTTGAATTCTTTCATGTTCAAAATAGTTTTCTTCATATTTATATAAGCTAATATAATAAAATAATAAATTGGTTATGAGTTTTTAAAAAGCATTTGAAATAAACATGCTGTATTAAAAAATAGTTTGACATTTTTCTCTATTTTTGAAAATCATTCTACTTTATTAGGAAAAGGTAAGAGTAGATGTCATAGGTTTTTGGTTGAATAGAGGAACTTCTCCCTTTGTGGATTTCTGTGTTGTCATCATCATCATAATCATCAAAATAACTACATTACTGAAAAGTCATGTACCTACTAAAAACATGTTCCCTTCCTATTTTACATTGTGAATAGTTTTGACACCATTATTTAATATTATCTTCATTCTGTATAACCTTTTATTATGGAAAATTTAAAACTTTGATAAAAGTGGAGAGAAGAGTAAATAATGCCCTATCACTAAACTTTAACAGTGATCAAAATCTGCCATTCTTATTTTGTTTGTCCCTCTTTCCAGTTTTTGTTTTGATATGCTAGAGAATTAAATAAATTCCAGACATTAATTACCATGATTTTTAATTATTTTGTAGTATTCAGAATTTAATTATTCATTTATTGGGCATTTTGCATTGTTTTTAGTTTTTTGTTGCTGAAATAACATTTTTAATACTTGTACATAAATGAACATAATAATGACCATCTTTGCATATAATTCTTTAGGTATTTTTGGTTATTTTCTAAAGCCATACTTGAAATTGTAATTACTAATTTAAAAAATATGAACCATTAAAGATCATCTTTTTGTATTATAAAAGTAATATACTTTAATAGTCAAATTTTTGAGAAATAAATTTTAAAAATTGAGAATAAAAATGACATCAGATTGTTTTGTCTACGGCCACACCACCCTGAATGCGCCTGATCTCGTCAGATTGTTTCCAAGGAATCCTCATATCTTATAGTCTGTTTGTGTTGCTCTAACAAAATACTACAAACTGAGTGGCTTCTAAACAACAGAAATTGCCCTGGCCGGTTGGCTCAGCGGTAGAGCGTCGGCCTAGCGTGTGGAGGACCCGGGTTCGATTCCCGGCCAGGGCACACAGGAGAAGCGCCCATTTGCTTCTCCACCCCTCCGCCGCGCTTTCCTCTCTGTCTCTCTCTTCCCCTCCCGCAGCCAAGGCTCCATTGGAGCAGAGATGGCCCGGGCGCTGGGCATGGCTCTGTGGCCTCTGCCTCAGACGCTAGAGTGGCTCTGGTCGCAATATGGCGACGCCCAGGATGGGCAGAGCATCGCCCCCTGGGGGGCAGAGCACCGCCCCTGGTGGGCGTGCCGGGTGGATCCCGGTGGGGCGCATGCGGGAGTCTGTCTGCCTGTCTCTCCCTGTTTCCAGCTTCAGAAAAATGAAAAAAAATAAAAATAAATAAACAACAGAAATTTATTTCTTACAGTTCTGGAAGCTAGGAAGTCTAAAATCTTAACACTAGAAGATTTTGTTTGGTGGTTGATGCGGACCCACTTCCTGATTCTTAGATAAGCATCTTCTTGCTGTGTCCTCATATGCTAGAAGGGTCTAGGTGAGCCACATGTGGCTCTTTGGCCCCTTGAGTGTGGCTCTTCCACAAAATACCATGTGTAGGCACTACCTCGATAGGGAATGTACCTACCTATATAGTTTAAGTTTAAAAAAATTGGCTCTCTAAATAAATTTCAATTGTTGTACTGTTGATATTTGGCTCTGTTGACTAATGAGTTTGCCGACTACTGGTAGGGAATCTCTTCTCTGTAGCATATCTTTTTTTTTTTTTTTTGTATTTTTCTGAAGCTGGAAACAGGGAGAGACAGTCAGACAGACTCCTGCATGCGCCCGACCGGGATCCACCCAGCATGCCCACATGCCCACCAGGGGTGATGTTCTGCCCATCTGGGGCGTTGCTCTATTGCAACCAGAGCCATTCTAGAACCTGAGGCCGAAGCCATAGAGCCATCCTCAGCGCCCGGGCCAACTTTGCTCCAATGGAGCCTCGGCTGCGGGAGGGGAAGAGAGAGACAGAGAGGAAGGAGAGGGGGTGGGGTGGAGAAGCAGATGGGCGCTTCTCCTGTGTGCCCTGGCCAGGAATCCAACCCGGGACTCCTGCACACCAGGCTGATGCTCTACCATTGAGCCAACCGGCCAGGGCTGTAGGATGTCTTTTATAAGAACAGTAATCTCATGCATGAGGGCTCTACTCTCATGACCTAATAAGCACTTCCTAAAGGCACCATATCCCAATGCCATCTTCTTTTGAGGTTAGGATTTTAATACTGTATGGTTAGACAAAAATTCAGATTATAGCATCCTACATCCAACTCTCAGTATTTCTTTATAGTTTACTTTGTAGTTGGGAGTAGAAGTGGTTTCAGTGGTTCTTGGAGGCTCTGTCCTCTTTACTTAACTAGCAGCTTAATAATAGCAGCATTCCAAGTATGGACATAACCAGGAGGTAGTATCAAAAACATGTTGTCCATGACTTTGTTGGCATATGATGGATTGTTCTAGTTAAAATCATTCTGTACTATCCTACTCTAAAAGCCACAGACAGGGTATCATTCCTGAATTCTATCTTATTTCTACCTCTTCAGAATTGTTTTTGTTAAACTATTAGTTAATGTGAGTCTGCTGGTTTTTTTCATAAGATGTTTATGGGAAACAGTCCTGAGAAACTTACCTCTCTTTACCATATGAAGATTCCCAAAAGAAATTGCTGTGGTTTATATTTTCTACTCACCTCTTGCAAAGTCATACTGGAAATGCAAGTGTGGTTTATTTCTTCATGTTGTGCTTGGTGGCTCTCAGGTGACTGATACAAAATAAATTACTATCTTTGAAAAAAAAAGTCAACTTGAACATTTTAAAAGTTTTTTAGGAATGCAGAAACTACATCATTGTTTGTACTTTTAAATAATTAAATACTTAAATTTTCCTTCTCTTTCAGTTCCTGGAATAGATGGAGGTGCTTTAACTGATACCAGTCTCACAGACTCCTATTTTAGCACCAGCTTTATTGGAGTCAATGGATTTGGAAGCCCTGTAGAAACAAAGTATCCCTTGATGCAGGTATCAGTAGTATGAGTTTATATGGCACTAAACAGTGACATTTACTTGGGGGTTGGGGGCATCTAGAATCTTTATGTATTCCTATATTTGTTTATCAGGAGGTGGAATTTTAGATGATGAGTTAGGAGGGATATTGTTAAGCCATCTCCTCGCTCTGTAGGGTTGAAGTCAGGCTGAGCTTTCAGGGATGGAGTAGGGATTGGGACAATCGTGGAGTATATAGAGGATAGATAAAAAGAGACTAGTTTCACTCTTCTGTGAATTTGTGGTTATGGAACAAAGGCCTTTCAGGTTGGAGAGACATCATAGAAGTTATAGAATGTGTTGAGAAAGCATGGGGCATGTTTAGAGAATAGAGAATAGCCTAATTTTGTAGAATCTGTAAGATGCATGAAGGATAATATGCAAAAAGCATTTATTGACTTTATGCATAGTCACATTACATAATCTTGGATGGATATTGGAATTTAAGTTTTATGGATAAGGAAACTTAGTAGTTACATGTGTTTTGCTCAGGCTGATAAGTTATAGAAGTGTAGTTTAACATAGGTCTGCAACTTTGGTTTTAAATACCTGGCTAGTGAGTAAAATTTTTATTTGATGTTTTATACAGTGGATTTGAACGTTTTTGGATAGATCGTTGTAACCCAAGCAGCGGTGACTATAGAGTATCAGTAATGTGAAAGATGGATAGGAGGGGAAGGAGTAAGAGGGGTTAGTCTTACCTTAATCGGTTGAATATTCTTAATTCTAGTGATGTTATGGATGTGTGTGTGTGTGTGTGTGTATTCTTTTTCAGAGAATGACTAATAGTAGCAGCTCCCCAAGCCTTCTAAATGACAGTGCCAAGCCATATGCAGGCCATGGTAAGACTTGGTCCCTTTCTCTTTTGTTATATGTATGTATTAGTATGTACTGCTGACTAAACACAGTGTATCAGGTGTAGGAAATTTGAAAATTACGGATAGCTATAAGGAAGAAAATAAAAAATTTACTTTATATTGAGAAACTATTACAATTTGGATTCCTTATATACATAATACATAACAATATTTAAATATATACATAACACTTAATTTCAAGATTACATTAAATATATTAAATATATATTTAATATATTTATTTATTAAATATATTTATCACATTAAATATATTTTAATTATTTTTTTTAGTTGGAATTAAATATATTTTTAATGGGTGTTTTTTAATAATTATAAATTGAATTCTGTTTTCATAGTTTTCTGAACTATTTTTGTTTCTATTCTTTTTAAAAACAATTATTCTCTAATATTTGATTGTGTTTATGAATCTGTGTTCATATTTTGGATTTTTTTGGGAAACATTCTTGGACATGGAATGATTGTTTCAAAGATTATGGACATTTTTAAGGATTTTGATATAGAAGATCCAGATCTGTACCCTATTTTGAAATAAATGTTCAAGGATGCTTTTTTAAAATAATATGTAGCAATTGAACATTATTAATACAGTGTCAATAAAATGTTAATAATTATTAATAATAGTGACAGTACAATTTTGCGTGATATTTTGTGTTTGTGTGTCAGATCCCTGTCACTATTTGGAAATTTCAGTCTTACGTTTCTTTTGCTGTAGAAAACTATAGTGACATTTTAATATTGAATAAAATGACTATATTTATTTGTGGCATTATATTTTTTAGCATCCCCAATGAGTTTATATGCTGACTCTTAAATTCTATTAAAGGTAGCATAAAGGATTAATAATATGTATTACCTATTTTTAAGTGCCTTTAATGTATGTTATGTAAAAATATGTATGCCTTGCTATTTTATTAGCTTCTTTCTCTTTGCATTATTAGTTATATTAAATTAATGTTAATTCTAATGAAGGACTATCTGCACTAGGAAAATTCAGGCATAAGAAGCAAGAGATATTAAATAGCAATCTGTTTAGGAATGCATTATGAAGAGATTTCAGGTTTCTTTATGTGGGAGTATTTACTATACTTTTTAGGATTTCACAGATAATTTAATGAAAAACATAAGATTAACTTAAAGTTCAGAAATGAAGATTAATCTATTTTATGTATATGATGCACACCTTTTCAGAAACTTTTCTGAATTTGTTAAGTGAAAAACAACTTAGAATTATACTTTTGTTTGGCTATAGAGTACTAGAACTCTGAATCTATAAGATCTTTGGATTTCATGATTGTTTAAAACTTAATTTGCCTTTTTACTAAGAATATCCAATATCTGGTGACAAACTTAAAAATATGGACTATTTTGTAGAGAAGATGCATATTTAGAGCCTTGTCTTAGAGTTAAAATTGAAGTCTGATCACTTGGTGCACGGCTGACTACCTTCCCCTCGTCCCTTTTTTATTTTTCTTATTTTCTTTGGTCTCTAAATACACATTTATTGCAGGAGAAAGCACATTCCTAATAATGGTTGAGTCATCTTTTCTTTTTTTTTTTCTGTTTGATTTTTCTTTTAGTTTTAAGCAAACAGAAGCATCCTTATCTGTATAGCTTCCAAATCAATGTGTACTGAGGATTGGTTGAATGAGGTATTCTCTAAATTGTGTTTTATTCACTCAGAAAATATTTGAACATCCACTATATGTGAGGCATTGAGTTTATTAGTGTAATATGTGATTTTTATTACTTTTGTAAGCATTGCCAACTTAAACCTTTATTATTAGATTTGTGGGTTGCTGGAGTTGTCTGTGTGGAAACCTATGTAACTTACCTTCCAGATACTCTAACTTCACCTGCTTCATCATTGTTTAATGACTTTGGTGCCCTCAACATCTCTCAGAGAAGAAAGGTAGGTGAAATTGAAACTTAACTTGAAGCTAAATGGAATGTAGAGGTGGTATTGGTAGTCACTTACACCATGGTCAATATTTCTTAAGTGAGGAGAGGGCTTTTTATGGACTGTAATGTTCTTTCTGCTTTTTGTTTATTCCTCTCCTTGTTATATAACTCCTGTATGTAGAATTTTATTTCGTATCTATGCATGAAATAGAAACATTTTATTAATATATAAAGGCTTGAAAATCCTTCTGCTCATTTTTGCTCATTTTCTGTATCTTAATGTATTCTGGGTTTTGGGGTTTTTTTTAGTAGCTGTTTTTACATTTTTAATTCATGTATTCTGTTTTTAAGGTAACATCTAATTTAATGTAGTTGCTGTCAGTATGAGTCATTGATCATGTATGTTGATCATGTTTTAACTTGATTTTCTGTTTTGTCTAACTTTCAAAGATATCTACCCTAATTTAAACTCCTTGTTAACAAGGCAAATTTAAAATCTTTTAACTTTTCATAATTGGCCCAACTGTTTAAAATTAGTTCAAAATTTTTTTCTGTACATGTATGTTTATTTTATTGATAAAATTAAAATTTCTTCATGTTAGCAATTTAATTTGGTTTTATTTGGAATTGAGGTTGATAGACATAGATTTTGAGGTATGCCATAGGGACTGATTTTGTGACAAGTAGAAATGAAAATTTTATTTTAATTTGATGCCTTTGAGTCTTAATGAGAATCATTATGTCAGTATTAATAATCTAGAGGGTTTTTTTGTTGTTGTTAGGACCTGTAGTAGTGTAAGATATTTAGGAGGTTATAAATCTTGGTGGAAATTACTGTAAAGTTATAACTAATTCATTTTCTTAAGTAATGAAAGAAAGACCCAAAATAAAATAATATTAATTTTAGAAAACTGATATAAACTTAAGATGCTTTTAGGAAGTGTCTGATCAGGGGTAGTATAAAATGAAATTCAGAAAGACTAGATTTTAAACAAAAACTTATGGGGTCAGATATGAATTATATCAGTACCTCATGTACTTAGTATCATCTCCATTTTGAAACATGAGAACAAAGATAATTAATTGCAGAGTGCTTTTAAGCATCTACAATTGATAGACAAAAATATATGGGTTTGATTTTACAGAGTTCCTTATAAACTCATCAAGAACATATTTATAATGTATTTATGTATAATATAATTTAGATTAGTTGGAATATGTAGTATCTAAATCCATGTGGTGTAAGTGAATAGAGTTGGCACAAGCAGGCTCATTGGCAGTAAAGAGAAGTGACAGTAGTAAAAACCTGTCCGTATGGAAGGGAACAGTAAAATGCTGAAAAGTGGAAACAACCTAGAAATCAAGGTATCTGGACCTATTTAGTGTAGGGGAAAATAGAAAGCCGTTAAGTGGTCTTAGGGATCCCTCTAATGTCCTTTTCATAACTTTGAATTAATAATTGGTTATCTGTGATAAGTAGCATTCCTGATATATGAATAGAAAGTTAAATTAGACTGGCAAATAAATACAAGTATTCCTAATATGAGGGTTTTATATCTTATAGTTGAAATATATGGCTTAGAGCTACTGATATATTTTTGAGAAAATAGTAAAAATCCCTGTAGACCCCCAAAAATATCACTACTAATGTGACCTCAACATTTGAAGAGATATTAGGATATATCCTAATGGAAACATTGATATAGTGAAATGAGCACTCTTGCTGTGATTTTTGAGGTCCTGGATCGATCTCCAGATTTTGTGACCTTGGGCCAGCTTTCTAGACTGTAGTCTTCATATCTATAAAGTGATGAGTATGGTCTAGGTCAGGGGTCCCCAAACTACGGCCTGCGGGCCACATGCGGCCCCCTGAGGCCATTTATCCGGCCCCCGCCGCACTTCTGGAAGGGGCACCTCTTTCATTGGTGGTCAGTGAGAGGAGCATAGTTCCCATTGAAATATTGGTCAGTTTGTTGATTTAAATTTACTTGTTCTTTATTTTTTAAATATTGTATTTGTTCCCGTTTTGTTTTTTTACTTTAAAATAAGATATGTGCAGTGTGCATAGGAATTTGTTCATAGTTTTTTTTATAGTCCGGCCCTCCAACGGTCTGAGGGACAGTGAACTGGCCCCCTGTGTAAAAAGTTTGGGGACCTCTGGTCTAGGTAATTGCTTTCTTTTGTCTCTAAATTCAGTGCCTTTAAACTGACAGTTTCTACTCAGAAATTATTTAGGGTTCACAGTAAATCTTTGGAAGACTGTATTTTCTTGCCATTTGCACTTAAAATAATATATAAGTACATAGAGTTTTTTTTTCAATAGTGGGCTGTATATAATTAGTAATCTATGAAGGTATAGGTTGCACATATTTTAAAAATTATTAATGTTTGAGTTGAGAAGGTTTAAAATCTAAAATTTGTATTAGAAATACTCTTGGTATAAGAATATTGCATGCTATCCATTGTGAATTGAAGGCATAAGGAGACTATTTTGTTGTAGTAATTCTTAAGGTCTGTTTAATGATGTAATTTTAGTGGAAGTAATTAATTTATATAAAGGTTTAATTATAATTCCTAATTAATCTAAGCAGACTATCAAGATCACTCAGTGACATTTTATTTCATAATGGTATTGGAGAACAGGTAGTTAGGCCATCCTTGCTACTATTTCATAGCTAGCTAGGTAAATTATTTTCTGAAAACTTCAGTTGGGTCAATCTCTGGGCCAGTTTTGTTGCAATTTTTTTTTGCCTGTCAATATGTGAATTATTGGGATCAGATCAGATAAGTATTTTTACTGCAGGCAGTCTTATATGTCAGTGGTCCCCAACCCCCGGGCCGCAGACCAGTACCAATCCGTGGGCCATTTGGTACCGGTCCGCAGAGAAAGAATAAATAACTTACATTATTTCCGTTTTATTTATATTTAAGTCTGAACGATGTTCTATTTTTAAAAAATGACCAGATTCCCTCTGTTACATCTGTCTAAGACTCACTCTTGACGCTTGTCTCGGTCACGTGGTACATTTATCCGTCCCATGGTAAAGTCCGGTCCGTGAAAATATTTTCTGACCTTAAACTGGTTCGTGGCCCAAAAAAGGTTGGGGACCACTGTTATATGTGGAGAATTTAAGAATGGACTGATATTTTCCCTGCTTTCCTCAAATCTAATTGAAAGGCCAATAAATGAACCTACTAGAGAACTTATACAGCATCATGTTAATTAGTTTCTCTTTAGATATCTGATAATTGCTAAGTAGCAGCAAATTCTCCAGATCCAGAAGAGCTTGGGGAGAACTTATATAAAGATTTGATAACAATACCTAGTTATGTTAACATTTTTTTCTAGCAGCTCATCTTTATTTCATAAAAGTATGGGACCATGTCATATAGGAAAAAAATTTTAATGTGATCTTTAACAATTAATGTTGAAGAAGCAGTGATTTTTTTTCTTTTTGCATTAGGCATAGATAGTTAAAGAGCTAGAACAAGTAACGATTATTTAAAAGTGTGTATAATTATTGTTGGCCAAGGGTGATGGAGGAAGAATACTTTGTGAGAGTTAAGACCCCATCACACTGGAGGTGGAGTTTTGTTGAAAATGGGAGTTAATATATCATATTAGCTCAATACATGAGGAGACCTTAATAGCAAGATAGGTAAGGTAGAGAACTGATATGATAGGAAAAGACTTGAGTGAATCATAGATGCGATCTAGTTAGCAGTAAAATCTTTGATAAATCTTTTGGGAACAAATAATCTTTTTGGTAAAGTTAGATGTTAAAAATATAAATAAAGTGGTTCAGTGCTATGACATCTTGCTAACTATTCTTGCTTAAAAACTGTGAGCTTAAAAATTTTTTTTAAGATTTTATTTATTGATTTTACAGAGAGAGGAGAAGGAGGGACAGGGAGTGAGAAGTATCAACTCATAGTTGCTTCACTTTAGTTGTTCAATGATTGATTGCTTGTAATATATGCCTTGACCAGGCAAGCCTAGGCTTTCAAACCAGCAACCGCAGTGTTCTAGGTCAGTGCTGTATCCACTGTGCCACCATAGGCCAGGCTAAACTTAGAAAGTTTTATACAGGGAAACCCCTGATGATTGAGACAGATGCTAGGCAAAATTTCAAAATTAGTGTCTAGAATTCCCGGCTTTCTCTTTTATAATCTTTGTTGGCCCTCTCTTTTTAGTCATCTAGTCATTATCCTGTTCCACTTTCCCCCTCCTCCCAGTAAAGCCAAAAAAAGCTGTGGTGCCTGTTCTTTACTTTCCTTGTTTTAGTTGTGCTTCAGAATGGTATTCCATCAACATGCAGCTTTACCTAGGTATTTGTGTTTTATTTGTAAATTTCTTAAGTTTTCATAACAAACAATTCTTTGGGATTAGGGGACAAAAATTTCTGAAGTATCATGTTTATTCTGTTCTTGACTTGAAAACTTTGTTAGGATGAGGGAAGGAGAGTCAAAAGGGGCTGGCTTATCTCATGGTGTCTTGTTTGTGAGGAGATCCAGGTTGTGGAGGCTCTCTGCATGTGGGGCAAGTTCACTGACAGGACTTCTGCTTCCTTCCTTGTGGGATTTCGGTTTGGCACCTACTTCCCAATTGTTCTCTATTTTCAGAGCACCCTGCCCTCTTTCTGCCATCTCTGTCACAAAATTTAATGATGAAATAGAGTGTGTATTTTCTGATTAATTTGACATTTCAAATTTTTTGGTAGCATTTCTGTTCTAATGTCTTCAAAAGATGATTTTACATTATTTCTACTCTAGGGAACAAAATATGGAATAACAAAGAAATTGGAGAGTATTTATGGTAGAGTTCTTTTACAGAGAAAGCTAAAGTAATGGGCAGTCTGGAATGTAAATCCTTCCTTAATTCTTCTGATGGTTAGGCCCATTTTGGAACATCTGATCAAGTATATTTTCTCAAATACTGTTTTACTTAGTGTTTCAGATTTCCAGAGCAGCCACATCAGTATCTTTTGCCTATGAAGATTATGAAGTAATGTTTCTATGAAAAACTGTGTTTAGAATTTCAAAGTAATACACTCAGCTATTTTTCTTTTACTGGAGTCAACTCCACTCCTGTCTACCTGCATTTGCCAAGCAGTGGGAGTGTATACCCCAACTTGACCCAGATGTAGGGGAGATTGTAGATTTGGAGACACAGATTGGTCCCCTTATAGAAATTGGTAGAGTTGTTGGGAGTCCAAGTTCTCATAGGCATGGGAGCACCTATGGTTCCTGTTTTATAGCTCACTCAAAGCTTCTTGATGAGTTTTGATTTCTTTCAAAGAGTGAACAGTAAGAAAAGTAATAACCCCAGTAGTACTGAATAATGATTAAGGTTTTAGGGTTTGGAGATGGATGCCAAGTAATCTGAATCGAATCCCTATCTCTTCAATGATTGTTAGTCTTTAAGCTTAGTTAAACCTTTCTGTTTCTTCATTTGCAAGATGAAAATAATAATATATACTTAGTACCTACTATGGACAGTTGTTTTGAGGACATTTCCTGTCACAGAAGTGCCTAATAAATGGAGTAATATGTGGCATTAGTCAAACCTTTCTAGCCTTGTTGGAGATTTTTAACTATTATTAAATTGTTGCTATTTATTCTGGATGAGATTGTATTAGAATTTGTCCACTGGAAAAGCAGTTCTCCTTTGGCTGTTCGGTGTAGTGTATATGCATCTTTTTTAGAGGTGTTCAAGCCCCTGTTTGTACAACATTAGTTTTTTTGTCCCCTCCCTGTGTAAACTGTTAGCTTCCTAAACATATCCTTCAAGTTGGTGAAAATCCATTCTTATGAGGTAGTGTCAGACAGGAACTTGATTTTATTTATATTGACACTAATTTTCTCTCTCTCTTCCAGGTACTACAGTAAACTTAATTCTTTTATAACTGAAATCTTTTATATTTTATTATATTAATAATTACTCCAATAATTCTTTGAGAGATAGTATTTTTTCTCTTTTACAGATTTGGAAATGGAAGTTTTAAGATCTCAAGTAATTTACCTAGAATAATATAGATAATATTTATTTATATTTCAGAGCAAAAAAATCTCTCCAGGGCAGTATGAGAAGGGTAAGACGACAGTATCTATAAGGTGGAAAATGGAGAGGTAGTGGAGAGACTGGTAATCCTCAGAGGAGGTGGTATAACATTTGATTGCTCTTATGCCTGCTTCTTTTTCCATTTATGTAGTTATCTCTGTGTAAATTTCTATGAACACGATTTTTAGGGCAAGAATACATAATTAAAGTTTTGATAATTTCCAGATAAACTTTTATAAATGCTGCACAAATTTATATTCCGACTTAAGGTTTTGGTTTTTCTTTAGTTTTGAAAATAGATGTAAAAATTTTCATATCTTTGTCATTTTATATGCAAAAGTCAGTCCCTTACTGTTTAAATTTGATTACTGATGCTGTTGAACTTCTCTCTTTTTTGTTTTATGTTTTATGTTAGTGATTTTTTCATGTCCTTTGCTTATTTTCTGTTGGTTTATCTCTTTAAAATTTCTATAGTAAATATAAGCCATTTCTGTCACATGTTTCTTTTCTCTCTCTCTCTCTTTTTTTTTTTTTTTAATTAGAGGAAGGGAGATAGATTCCTGTATGCACCCTGACTGGGATCCACCTGGCAACCCCGTCTTGGGTTGATGCTTGAATCAGCTGAGCTATCCTCAGCACATGAGGCTGTCATGTTTGGACCAGTCAGACCACTGGCTGTGACAGGGGAGAGAGAGAAAAGGGGAGAGGGAGAAAAAAAAGAAGCAGATTGTGGCTTCTCATGTGTGCTCTGACCAGGGATTAAACCTGGGCTGTCTGCACGTCAGGCCCCACTCTATCCATTGAGCCAGGCCCCTGTTACATGCTTGAATCTCTCCTCCCATTTTGTTCTTTGTTTTGAATTTTACAAGTAATTTGTGCTGTTAGTTTTGAATGTCATACTTATTCTGATTATATTTTGTTAAGTACATTAAAAAAAGAGCAAAACATTAAGCTTCTTTTTGTTAAACTAACATCATAATTCCCTGTCTGATAAGTCATAATTTTAAATTGAAAGGACTATCATTGTTTCTGTGTAAATGAACCCACTGTTACTTTTATTGCTAATGATCTATAGTAATCAACTTCTCTTAGCAAATGGTTATGTTCTTTTTTCTGCATTTTAATTGTGTTAAATGTGACATTCTTAACTATTGTTTACCTCCACTCTCAGTCTATTCTTTTCTTAAAATGCTATGCAAGTAACATTAGATTGATGCTTGTTTAAAACTTGCTTAAAAATATGATAGTTCTGGATGGTGGCACAGTGGATAGGGCTTCGGATTTGGATGTGGAGGACCCAGGTTTGAGACCCCTAAGGTCGCCAGCTTGAGCACGGGCTTATCTGGTTTGGGCAAAGCTCACCAGCTTGGACCCAAGGTCTCTCTCTGGCTTGAGCAAGGGGTTACTTGGTCTGTTGAAGGCCCACGGTCAAGGTACATATGAGAAAGCAATCAATGAACAGCTAAGGTGTCGCAACAAAAAACTGATGATTGATGCTTCTCATTTCTCTCCGTTCCTGTCTGTCTGTCCCTATCTATCCCTCTCTCTGACTCTCTGTCTCTGTAAAAAAAAAAAAAAAAAAAAAAGATCTTATAAGAAAGGACTCAACTTTGAATGAGTTAATTATTTTTTCCAAAGAATATTCCATGTTGGACTTCCGTGATTATGTTGAGATAAAGATGTGCTTTGAAAGCAGATGACATTTTGTTACAACAAATTAGGAGTTCAGTCATGTACTTTTTGTACTTTATTTTAATTGGTACTTTGCTTTTGTTGAGGCAAGAAATGGTGTTCCAATGAGAAAGCAATCAGTGAAAAACTAAAGTGCTGCAACTATGAGTTGATGCTTTTCATCTCTCTCCCTTCCTGTCTGTCCGTCCCTCTCCCTCCCTCTCCCTTCCTCTCCCTTCTTTTCCCTCCCCTCTCTATCCCTTGCACACTCTTTCTCTTGCTAAAAAGAAAAGAGTGTTCCAAACTTGTGACTGTAAAGAAATTTGTTGTATTGATTTTTTAAAAAGTTTTAATGAGAGATTTTGTTTTGGAGACATTTTTTAGGTGTGAGTGGTTGGTTGACGTTTGACAGTTTACTATATTTAAACATCTGAACTGAAACAGCATACCTTTTACATATAATATATAATGTTGTTGGCTATAGTCATTATCTATATAGTTTTAGCTATGGGGATTTTGAGTTAGTTTTACAGTCATTATTATCCGGTTGGCTTCTTTACATTCTGCTCTGGTTATTGTATTTACAAAGTGTAGTAGCTGATATTAAGAGCTTGGCATTACTGGTGGTTCTTCCCTATTTTTCTAGTAAATAGGATCAGGGAAGAATTTGTAAAGATGAGATTAGAATTTTTCCAAATTTGCTTGAATTTTAAACTAAATTTAACCAGAACTATGTAATTGTCCCCAACTCTATTTAATTCCCAGGAATTGTTCTTGCATTTTGAAAATAGAGAGGGAGAGGGAGAGCTGCTTATTTATTTCTTTGAATGAAGTCTCTGTAGTTTTTGTTTCTCATTGATCCCATCCATGGCAGTTAGATTCAATGAGAGATTGATTCCTTTAGGAATTTGTTGTAGGTTGTTTCTAGGATTAGCTAGAATAATGTTAAGGTTGTATGTAATAGGTTAAGGAATATTATAGAATGTGGAATAGATTTTTTTGAATTGGAGACAGAATTCCATAATTGGAATACAAGTTCTGGATCCCAATCTTGTATTAGTTGTGAGGTTACAGGTAAATTATTTTAATCTCATCTAAGCTTCATTTTTCTCATATGTAAAGTTGGTATTATAATAGTGCCTGTATCATAGAACTATGAGTGTTAAATACTCTCTCTAGTGGATATGAAATCCTTGTGCTCGTCAAAGAGTAGTTGTTGTTATACTCTTCTATTGCTTATGACTTTGCAATTTAAAAACAGGTTTATCTGTTTCTCAATGTGTGTAAAATTAATTTTGATTAACCACTACCTTAGTTTAGGTTCAGTTATGGTAAAGAGCATTTCTGAAGATATTCAGCTTCATTTCAAGGTTGAATTTAAGCAAGGGTATACATACAAAGAAATCAGAAGGGATCTTTTTCCTAATCAGTGAGTAGGCATTTTAGCATGATGGTTGGTTTTGATAAGGGACTGAAATTCATATAAAAACTTTTATGATTATTATAGTTGATAGTTTATTATGGAAATAACTTTCAGCCCTGGCCAGTTAGCTCAGTGGTAGAGGATCAGCCTGGTGTGCAAATGTCCCAGGTTCGATTCCCAGTCAGGGGACACAGGAGAAACACCCCTCTGCTTCTCTACCTCTTTCACTCTCTTCTCTCTTCCTCTTTCCTTCTCTCTCCTCCTCCTGCAGCTATGGCTCAATTGGAGTGATCTGGCCCCAGGCGCTGAGGATGGCTCTGTGGCCTCCACCTCAGGCACTAAGAAGAGCTTTGGTTGTTGAGCAATGGAGCAACACCTCAGATGGTCAAAGCATTGCCCCCTATTGGGCCTACCTGATGTATCCCATTTGGGGTGCATGTGGGAGTTTTTCTCTGCCTTCCCTCCTCTAAATGAAAGAAAATAATAACTTTAATGACTTACACTTTTACTCACTTTCACTTAAAATACTTTAATAACTTGGCATGATATTTTATTTTTCCACATGTTGTGTTCTGGTTCCATTTTAAAGGCGAAGAGTAGAAGAATTTGCAGTTTGTTGTTTCAATTCTTTAGAGATTGATTGTGGTCTTGCTTATTTAGGAAAGAATATTTGGTGACATAAAACACTACTGTAACATTGAAGTTTTAATAACAGAAGTAATGACTGTTTTGTAGGCTTTTTAAAATTTATGTAGATAACATTGGAGAATCTCCCCCAGGATCTGACTCATAGTAGAGCTTAAAAATATGTTTTTGTTTGTCTTGTTCTGCCACACTTGATCTTAGCCAAAAGGTGAAGCAGCAATATCTTGTTCTGCTGTATTTGATATAATGTAGTCAGTTTTTACTTAGTTTTTACTGTTTTTATTCTCTTATCCTATACGTGGTTTGTATATTAACTCCACAGAATGAAAAGTCTTTTTCATTTATAAATATTTACCAACCCATGAGTCTTTAACAGTGACAGTTTGTTTTTCTGTAGATCTACTTTTTGTAGACCTACTCACCCAACGACCCCATCCTATTATTGTCTTTATTTAAACAATGAAAATGTAAGGAATTTAATATATTTTCATGAAAGGCCCAGAGTTAATGATAATGAATAACAGGAGAAAATACAACATAATCTTTGAGGCTTTTTAAAAAAATTTATTGATTTTAGAGAGATTGGAAGGGAGAGAAGGAGAAACATTGATATGTGTTCCGCTCATTCATGCATTTATTGGTGTTTTATTTTTTTTTTAAGAAGGAAGCTTCATTTTTTTTTTTAATTGACTTTTGAGAGAGAGAATGGAGAGAGTGAAAAGAATTCTCTTGTAGCTTCATTTTAGTTCATTGCTGCAAGTTGTGTCTTGACCAGGAGGCTCAAGCTGAGCAGTGACCCCTTACTCAAGCCAGTGACCTTAGGGCTTTTGAATCTGGGACCTCAGAGTTCCAGGTTGATGCTTTGTTCACTGTTCCACCACTAGTTAGGCCATTGGTTGATTCTTGTGTGTGCCCTGTTGGGGGATCGAACCCCGTAACCTTGGTGTATCGGGATGATGCTCTAAGCAGTTGAGCTACCTAGCCAGAGCTTGACTTGTTTTGTTTTTTATTTTTAAGTCTTTTACCTATAAAAAAATTTATTTGAGTTCAACCTATAATGATTTGTAGGTTTGGACTTACTATTCTAAATTAATTAGGTATAGGAGTCTTTAAAATCCAAGTGTATTAGCATACCTAATTAATAAATAAATTAGGTAGAGGTAGTTTCTGTGTTGATGATTATATGAAAATTAATTTACTTGATTTAAAAAATTCAGATGGTTTTCATCAGTTTGGGGTCTATTTTTTCCCAGTGAGTTTACATTACCACTGATAGTTATTGGAATTATAATCTTATATTTACTTCTCATCGTTACAAATAATGCTGAAATAATTAGGATATTTACTTAATTGAAGGAAGACCATTGTGAGCCAAGAGAGGTTATAAAAGAAATACAGGTTTATTTGCAAATAAATATACTGCTCACAAAAATTAGGGGATCAGGGAATGTGCAGATACTTTCAGTCTTTTGTATGGTGCATTTTCAATGCAATGAAATAAAAGTTGGTTTTGCATCTCATTTGCATAACGGAACAACTTTCTTTGACTTGTCATTTGCTTTTCTGATCTTATTTAATAAAAAACAAACAAATGCTTCTTTTTTTATCACTTCATGTTCATTTTGAAATATCCCCTAATTTTTGTGAGCAGTATATATTGTAAATTTTAGGCCAGAGGTTTCTCAGGAGTGTCAGGAAGTAGGTTGCTGAGTTGTTACTGCAAAAGGTAATGAATTAATGTATTCTTTAAGCATTATCTGAAGAGAGGTAATATTTTATATATGAATACTGTTATTTTCCAAGTATATGAAGATGTCTGATTAATAAAATGCAAATCATTTTAAAGTGTTATATTCATAGCAACTTTAAATCATCATTGTTTCAGAGTATAAACAGTGAAAGGAAAGTTACTGTGTTTTCTTTTAATTTTTTTATTTATTGAATTTAGAGAGAGAGAGGAAGGGGAGGGAGAGAAACACTGATTTGTTGTTCCACTTATTTATGCATTCATTAGTTGATTCTTGTATGTGCCTTGACCTGAGCTCAACCCACAACCTTGGCGTATAGGGATGACACTGCAATCAACTATGCCACCTGACCAGGGCTACAGTTACTATGTTTTGTTGTGGGTTTTTTTTTTACAGAGACAGAGAGAGTCAGAGGGATAGACAGGGACAGACAGACAGGAACAGAGAGATGAGAAGCATCAATCATTAGTTTTTCTTTGCGCGTTGCAACACCATAGTTGTTCATTGATTGCTTTCTCATACATGCCTTGACCGCGGGCCTTCAGCAGACTGAGTAACCCCTTGCTCGCTCAAGCCAGGGACCTTGGGCTCAAGCTGGTGAGCTTTTGCTCAAACCAGATGAGCCCTTGCTCAAGCTGGTGACCTTGGGGTCTTGAACCTGGGTCTTTTGCATCCCAGTCCACGCTCTATCCACTGCACCACCGTCCAGTCAGGCAGTTGCTATGTTTTTGGTATTCAAAGGGGGGTTCTTAAAATCCAGGGCATTGGAAATTTTTTGTTATAGGATAACAATTTGATTTCTCTTGTGCATTACATATGATTAGGTCATATGTAATAACATGGTTAGTGATGTGAAGCATTGTAGAGATTGAGGCTGTTTTACAAAGAATTGTGGACTGAAAATTGGGTTGTTACTTGGTAGATTAAACTATGTTTTCTATATAGGCAGTTGTATTTATAGATTTTCCTTTTGCTAGACTGAAATTTTAGGTGGGGATGGGGAAGGGGGAGGAATGATGAATCTCTTAGAAAAACAAAAATACATCTGATGGGAGGGAGAATGACAGACTAGATTTATTTAAAACCCTTTTTTTTATGTTGCTTAATGCCCTACTATAAGGAAATAGCACTAATTTAATTTTTGGGTCAAAAGTAAGTCTAAATTTGTGAAGGATCTTAATAATAGAAGAACATTTAAAGCAATAATTTTCTTGCTTTCAAATGTATGACTGGAATTTAGGTGCCCTTGTATAAGTCCTGTTTGACAGGTTGTTGATTTTGTTAAAGAAATATTCTTGCCTGACAGGTGGTGGCGCTGTGGATAAAGCATTGACCTGGAATGCTGAGGTTGCGGGTTCAAAACCCTGGGCTTACCTGGTCAAGGCACATATGGGAGTTGATTCTTTTAGCTCCACCCTCTGTTCTATTTCTCTCTCTCTCTTAATAAAAATGAATAAATAAAATCTAAAATTAAAAATTAAAAAAAAGAAAAGAAATATTCTTTTGTCCTGGCTGGTTGGCTCAGTTAGTACAGTGTCATCCCACTGTGTGGATATCCTGGGTTCGATCCCCGGTCAGGGCACATAGGAGAAGTGCCCATCTGCTTCTCCTCCTCTCTCTCTCTCTCTCTCTCTCTCTCTCTCTCTCTCTTTCTCTATCTCTCTCTTCCCCTCCTGCAGCCATGACTCAATTAGATCGAGTTGGCCCTGGGCACTGAGGATGGCTTCATGGCCTCCTCAGGTGCTGAGAAGAGCTAAGTTGCTGAGCAACGGAGCAACGTCCCCTAGTGGGCTTGTGGGGTGGATCCCAGTAGGGGCACATGCAGTCTTGTCTCTGCCTCCCCTCCTCTCACTGAATTAAAAAAAGGAAAGAAAAGAAATATTCTTCTATATATTGAACTTTTCTGATAGAATAATTTTTAGCCCAGGCATTTTCTGAAATAAAAATTTTTAGTTAATGAGGACTTAATTAAGATTATATTATTTGCTTGACCAGGTGGTGACGCAGCGGAGAGAGTGTCAGACTGGGGTGTGGAGGACCCAGGTTCGAAACCCCGAGGTCACCAGATTGAACGTGGGCTTATCCAGCTTGAGTGCAGGGTCACTGGCTTGAGCCCAAAGCCATTGGCTTGAGCAAAGGGTCACTCGTTCTTTTGCAGCCCCCCAGTCAAGGCACATATGAGAAAGCAATCACTGAATAACTAAGGAGACTAAGGAGCCACAACAAAGAATTGGTGCTTCTCAACTCTCTCCCTTCCTGTCTATCTGTCCCTCTGTCTCACACAAAAAAATTATATTATTTTTGTTGTATATCTGATCTTTATAGTTGTGAGCTATGTTACTAGAAATAATTTGCTTTAAAATTTTCATTTGTAATGTGGTTCCTAAGGCTACATTTTTAATTCTTGTGTACAAAAGTTACTTGTGATACTGTAGATGGAGGGTAATGGATCTACGATTGCATAGATGTGCAAATATTTTATCCTCATGAAACTTTATCCACTGTTATAATTATTGGGTACAGTAGGTAGTCCAGTTGCCTTTCTTCTGCAAGTTTAATCTTTTTCCTCCCAAAGACAACATAGTGGAGGGCCATTTGTGGAGAGGAGAATCTAAATTGCATAGAATAATTTCCATAGGCATAATTTTGAAGGTCATTTTGAAATTTAGAAATGAAGTGTTTTCTTCAAATTGGTTATTTTTATACTGGAAAAAATTATATTTTATATTTGGTTATGACACCTTTTATGACAGAACAATAAATAAACAGATTTTTTAAAATTTCAGGTCTCAAATTAGATACCTTCCCAAGAATGTATCAATATTCCTTAAAAGGAAACAATAAGATTCAATTTAGTGCATATTTGCTACATTTATGGGAAGTAAGATGGTGGGAACTATCATTAACTTTCATATAAAAATACTGCTAACCACTAAGGTTGACTATTTATTATAATACTAGTGAATTCATGTTTTTTATTGGACAATTTATTTTGTATCAATCTGTTCAGATTACTGAGTTTTATAAGACCAGTGATTTTTTTGTGCATATATTTTAAAAGTTTGATATTATTTCTTTTCATTGAGTACCTTAAGTTGAATACTCACTTCAGAGAGAATGACTTGTACTCTGATCTAACATGCACAGAATTTAAAAATTAAAAATAGCCCTGACTGGAGTTGGTTGGAGTGTTTTTCCAATATACCAAGGTTGTAGGCTTGGTCCCTGATTGGCGCCACATACAAGATGTTTCTCTCTCCCTCTCTCTAAAATCAAATTAAAAAATGTTTCAGTAGGAAATAAAGTAATAAAATAGGGAGCAGAAAAGGTATATAAGGAGAAAATTTTTAATCTATATTTTGTGCCCTTGAAGCCATTTCTTTTTTTCTTCTTTTTCTTTTTCTTTTCCAAGTGAAAGGAGGGGAGATAGAGATACAGACTCCTGCATGCACCCCGACTGGGATCTACCTGGCAAACCCCCATTTTGGGCCATGCCTCACAACTGAGCTAATTTTAGCACCTGAGGCAGAGACTATGGAGCCATCGTCAGGTCCTGGGGCCGATGTGCTTGAACAAATTGAGCCATGGCTTTGGGAGAGGAAGAGAGAGAGAGAGAGAGAGAGAGAGAGAAAGAGGAGGGGGAGGGATGGAGAAGCAGATGGTCACTTCTCCTGTGTGCCCTGACCGGGAATTGAACCCAGGATATCCACACGCTGGGCCAACACTCTACCACTGAGCCAACTGGCCAGGGCCTTGAAGCCATTTCTTCACATTGCAATGAGAATAGGTAAGTGCCAGTGGAAAAAAGTTGGAGAGCATTTACTTTGCTAATAAGTTAATTTTTGTTCACTAAGGTCTTATCAGCTCAGATCATTATGTATTTCCCTAAAACATATGCTGCTTTATATAATATTGTTGTGCAGTCTGTTAGGACTTTGGGTTATTTTGGAGGTGGTGTGTATTGGGGGTGGTGGTGGGAAATGGTGGGTGGTGATAAGATATTAAAGGGAGTCTTAGAAATTTTACTTGTTTTCTATTCCACCATTCCTGATATCTTCTCTGTTAGTTCTGCTAGTTTAGATTAGTGTGGGGGATGTTAGGAGTGGCCTGGTTTCTTTCCTTCTTTTTCCTAGCCAAGGAAGTATCGTCTGGGGATGCTGGAGGAGAGGCTAGTTCCGATGGGATCAAAGGCACGAAAAGCAAAGAACCCTATTGGCTGCCTTGCTGACAGGTGTAAATCAGGAGTACCCATCAATATGGTTTGGTGGAACAGAGTCACAGAAAACAATTTACAGGTAAAAATAATTTTACTAGACATTTTTTGAAAGTGAATATCTTGGCTGCTCTCTGTGTCTGTGGGGTGGTGGGTGTGAGATTGGGTGACTTAGATGATATACTTAGGTGATTTTTTTTTTTTTAATGTAGTGAGGCTAGTGGCCCGTTAACCAACTGAATGCATTTGGTAGCTTTTTGAGCTTTCTCTGCTTGTATACTTTTCTATTCTTTTATTAAATTTAGTTTTCTTTTATTTGGATTTTGTTAACAGTTTAATTACTCTTTATACACAAAGTTATTCAGGGTACTACATTGAAAAATGATATTACAAAATTTATTATAAAAAATCTTATTTGTTTGGAATTTGAACAACAGGAAGTTCCGTACGTTGTCTTTTTGTACATTCTTACTAGGAAATAAGAATTGTATATAAACAAACTTGTCAAGTGTTTGTTCTAAAACCATTTTTAGTCATATGTTGTCCTAGAGTTACTATAGATATGTTTCAGTCTTTGCCTTATTGGTGCTGAATAATTAAAATGAATTTTTATAACTCAAAGGCTACCTTTGGTATAAGATTCTGAAGTACCTACCAAGTGATTGAATTTATAGTCAATTTCAATTTGGATTATAATTATTTGTATTTTTAAAAATTGGTAATTATATAATATAGATCTCAATCAAAATTTCAATTTATTTGGAAGTAGAATATCTCTTTTCTCTGAATAAGTTGATTTTTTAATATATCGTTAGCCATAAGTCTGTAATTTCACATACACATACCACACTGAAAAGATAAAGTTAGCAACTTGATTTTATTTCTGTCAACAACCTTGTACTGTGAACAGGTACCACAATATTTTGGTCTGTTCAATATTAATACTATAGCAGTGCCCATGTTGCCTTGGACACAGAAATAAAGAAGTTATTCTAAATATTGTAAAACGTGGTATTTGTCTAACTGAAATTTTTTTAGTAAATATAAAGATAACCTGGTGTTGGGGGGGTTTCCACATAATCATATACTTAAAATTTCAGTGTAAAGTTTGGATATGTTAATATGTCAATCATGAATAGCATTATTTTACTGAACTTTTGTCTTGAGATCAGAAGGAGAGAGATTTGATGTGGATTGTTAGAATTAGTTTTCAGTTTTCAAAAGAAAGTCTGAAAATAAATTGGACCTGAATTATATAAGAATAGCTGTAAGTGGAACTGAACTGCTTGTAGGTGTAGAATGAAACACTAATAAAGAAGAGGTGTAGCCACTCACCCTCCCACAGCTGCCCTAGCCCTTATCCTAGTGGCAGTTTTCAGATACGTCTTTTTAGCAAAGCAGGAAAAATTAGTAGGTTAGTTTAAGAATATATGCTTAGAAGTATGCTTTAATTAAAGAAGTTAGTAGTAGGTTTACTTTCAATGTGAGAAAGATTGAATTGATATTTCAGATACTACTATTATGCTTCAAATAGTTCTTTTCCTTTAAGAACATAAAGAATGCTTTATTAGCTTGGTCTAATATTGGAGGGGCAATAGTACCTCACACTGAGTCTCATGTTGAAGTATAGAAAATACCCATCTGGTTTGGTCTCTATTACTATATTTGTGGATTCCTAAATTGGGTACCTGGTGGTGTTTATGCAGAGCAAAAAGTATGTCAGTACATTTGAAAAACCTTTTTTTTGTATAAGAAAAACAAATTATATAAATCAATTCTATACCAATAGTTTTTTAGTTTTGTATGGTGTTTACTTTTTAATATTGGATGTTTTTCACATAAATTATAAAGGATTATTTAGCCAGATATGTTAATATTTTGTTTTGTTTTTTTTCCTTTAAAACTTAGGTCTTGTCTTCTCAGTTCTAAGGTCAGAGAAATATTTATATTTTATTTTAATAATTGTAGCTATGTTTCTTAAGTGGTTACTTTGTGCCAGGCATTGTGCTAATAAATTCTTTATATATATTGTCTCTTTTGGTCTTCCTAATAGCTTATGAGACAATGTTATTGCTAAATGATGTATTTTCAGAGAAGCTGAGTAATATTAAGGTTAAGCAGTAATTAGTAGAAAAGCAGAAATTGAACCATTTGTCAGACTTAACAAAATCCTACATTTCTATATGATACAGCTCTAGTTCCACAACTTTAATTGGTTTAATTAATTATCTAACTAGTTACCATATTTTCCCATGTATAAGACACTCCTATGTATAAGATACACCTTAATTTGGGGGCCTGAAATTTGAAAAAAAATATATTACATAAAGTTATTAAACTCAAGTTTTATTCATCCTAAAATTTATGCAACTCTTCATCACTCTCAAAACTCCCATCCATTAGCTTGTCCTCATCTGTGTCTGATGACGAATTACGGTCTTCAACAATGAGCACAAAAACAAGTAAGAAAAAGTGGGAAATGAAAGTAAAAAAATAAATCTATAGTCACTGTTTAAGAAACACTCAGTTTTTAGACCCCAAATTTTTCGGAAAGGGGTGCGTCTTATACATGGGGAAATATAGTAACTGAATATTTAAATTTTTTTAATCCATTTTTCCGAAGCTGGAAACAGGGAGGCAGTCAGACTCCCGCATGCGCCCGACTGGGATCCACCTGGCGTGCCCACCAGGGGGCGATGCTCTGCCCCTCTGGGGCATCGCTCTGTTGCATCCAGAGCCATTCTAGCGCCTGAGGCAGAGGCCACAGAGCCATCCTCAGCGCCCAGGCCATCTTTGCTCCAGTGGAGCCTCTGCTGAGGGAGGGGAAGAGAGAGACAGAGAGGAAGGAGAAGGGGGAAGGGTGGAGAAGTAGATGGGCGCTTCTCCTTTGTACTCTGGTCGAGAATCGAAGCCGGGACTCCTGCACGCCAGGCTGACGCTCTACCACTGAGCCAACTGGCCAGGGCTATTTAATATTGTTTTGAGGATGAAAATGCATACATAGTGTTCCAGATACGGACTGTGATTTATGCATAACTTTATAATACTTTTACGGTCAGCTTTCTTTTTCTCTTCTCAGGCATCTTTTTCATAGTGATCTTTAACTATATAGTACCTTTCTCTTTGGAACTTAAAGCATTTCTTTACATTGATTTCTTAATCTTGACCTAACATCTTTAGAAGCTTTTCCACTGCTGAAAACAAAAGAAAACCAACCAAGCAACCAGCACAAAAGCCTTTAAAACAGCAACAACAATAGCAAAAAATCTTTCTCTGAAGGTTTTGACTTCGTATATTCATAAATTGCATTTATTCTTTTCAGTCTTGGATTTCTGTTAAGAGCTATGATTCCCAACCTTTTAGTGCTTAATAATCTTTTTATTTTCTACCAAGAATCTCGTAATATGAAAGAACCTGTCTGCATGCTTTCATTCTTCTTCTTTTTTAATATTTTTTTATTTTTTAGCGAGAGAGGAATTGCAGGTTGTGGAGAGAGAGACAGGAACATAGATCTGTTTCTGTATGTGCCAGGACCAGGAATCGAACCAGCAACCTCTGTGATTTGGAAACTATGCTCTAACCAACTGAGCAATAAGGCCAGGGCATGCTTTCATTCTAGTCTTTGGTAGCTTGGTGGAAACTAAATTTAGTTTTTATATGGCTGTTTGAATTGTGGATAATGCCCATCTAGTCTTCATTACTATCTTTGTGAATTTCCTACTTGAGGACCCTTTGAATAGGTTCAGTCTTGTCACTGATTTCTACCACCCATTTATTCCTTCTTTGCCTACAATTTGCTACCATCAAAATTTTCACTGAAATTACTCTTAAAAGTTTGTTAGAGATCTTCTTAATCAGCAAATCTAGCAGTTTTATCCAATGCTTTATATGGCTGGCTATCTATCTTACTTTTGAAACTTTCCTCTTTGCATTCTTGACTCTTTGTTTCGTCCTGTCTCCTTGTGTGCTCCTATTTTTTGTTTTTCTCTGTATGCCTAAGATTCTTAAAATTTTATTTCTATTATTGTATTCTGAGTTCAAGACCCCAGTTTTTTCTGCCTTCTGATCCCTTACATGTAGATATACTATTCCACTATCACTGCAAATTTGACAAGTAAGCTCATTGTATTTTTTGTTCTCCAAATCTGCTTTTTAAATACTCTTTTAGATTCCTTCTTTAGTTAATGGCTTTATCTTCCCAGTCACTGAGGCTGTGAACCATGACATTTTACCTGTCTCTCACACACTACCTTTTATTATGAGAAGGAAATGGAAAGATAGTACATTGTACAGGTTAAGTTTATTGTCATATTAAGGCTTGACAGCTGTAATGACATTATCCACATTTGACAAATATAGAAATGGCATTTTAGAAAATCCTCATTGTTAGTAAGTGATAGAGCTGGCATTCCAACCCTAATTTATTTAATTCTAAATGCTGAGATTTTCCTATTATATGCCTCTAGTTCTTATTCCTTAAAATTCTTCAGTATCTTTCTCTTCTCTCCCCTTTTTAACTCTACTGACTAGTTGATACCTTATGTATATCTTCTAAATGGTTTTTGTCGGATCCTTTCAGGATCTGTTCTGCCTTTCTAGGGCTATCTCTCTTTAACTCTCCACACAAACTCCATTCTCATCATAGGGAATCTTTCATACTCATGTAATATGGAATACATTGTCAGTTCTCGATGCCTTTGTGTCTCTACCATTGTTAACTGAGCCTGAACAAAAACATCCTCCCTTGTCCTGTAAGAGCTAGCTCAAATGCTGCCTTCTCTGAATACTTGATCAAATACCTCAAAGAAAAAGTTGTGTTTTTTTTTACTGTTTACACAGTACTTCATGTTGTTTAACAGTTGTTTCATTGTCCTTTAAGTTTGCTTAATTTGTCTTTTTCTACTGGATTGTAACTATTTGAAATTAGGCCCGTGTTTATTTTACTATTTTTGTATCATTAAACTATTTTGCTTGTCTCTAAATGTTGATATAAAAATATCTAATTTTCTTTGATTGGGTTTTATATATGCAATTTATGGTAATTTATTCTAAGATGTTAATGTATTTTAAAGACTTGATCATAGGTTTTCTGGGATTTATAGCCACCATATGTTGCCACTGCTTTAGTTTAAGTATCATACCTGATTTAGAACATAGGCTGGAAATTTCTTCTGACATGTTTGGGGATCTTCTATTTTTTTTAAAACTCAAGGTTTATTATTGTCCAAATATTCTTGATATTTTTTCAATTTTCTAAGCCTCGTAGTAGTCTTAATTATTTCTTGACAGTGTTGTTAAGTGACGTCTCCATTTTGCATTTTTTCTATGACCTCAGTCCAGACATCAAGCAGATGGTAGATGGACAGTCACCTGAGATTCCATATTAGCAATACTTTATTTCACCTAATTGCAAATTCACTTTTTATCTTTTTCTCAGTCTCTGTTTAAGATGTTTACCCATCCTTCTGCCTGATGAGTCTATATTCAAGATTTTTCATTTGTTTAAAGTTCATATGCTGTTGTTCAGGTTTGAAATATTTTATTACTTGCCTTTCAGAATTGTTGTGAGGATTCAAATTTCCATGCACTTAGATTTAAATAAGTGTCCATTCCTCCATCTCTGCCATTGTTAATTTACAACTCCTAAAGTTCGTCTTTATTTATAGAGTGCCATCAGTAAGTTATATTGAGTTACGTGGGCATCATGGTATATATAGAATGAGGTAATGACATTGTCTTTTTAGGGGTTCACATTTAACAGTGATACACTTGAATATTTTTTAAAATTAGTTTAAAATGCTTTTTTTGAGGAAATAACATTGTGTTTCCATCCTTCACATAGGAATTAGGTGTCAACTTGAATGAAAGGATGGAAAATGTGTGGTTTTGTAACTGTCTCAGGGTCCTTCAGGTTAAGATTTACCTAAAAGTAAATGTTTAGTATTGCTCTTGCTTTAGCTTACTCCCAGTGTGGTGTAAATGGATGAGAACTGTTGGACTGTTGGGTGTATTAGGAAATTCATACTTGTCAACATCTTTTTAAAAATATTTTTGTATTGATTTGAGAGAGGAAGGAACAGAGAGAGAAAAAAGAGAGAGAGAGAAACGAAAGCATCAACTCATTGTTCCACTCAGTTGTTCCGTTTAGTTGTGCACTCATTGGTTGCTTCTCATGTGTGTGCTGACCGGGGATCCAGCCTGCAACCTTGGCAAGCTAGGATGATGTTCTAGCTACTGAGCTGCCCTGTCGGCCTCAGCATCTCTTTTGATGGTGTTTTCCCCCATTATGGTCTGATTAAATGTCCTTTCTTATAAGAAGTGTTTAATTATAGGAACACTCACATTAAAATCTCTTGGCCCCTGCCTGGCCTGTGGTGGCGCAGTGGATAAACCTTCGGCCTGGAATGCCAAGGTTGCCGGTTCGAGGCCCTGGGCTTCCCTGGTCAAGGCACATACCGCAAGCAAGCAATGAACAACTAGCCTGAAACAACTATGAGTTGTTACTTCCCATTCCATGCTCCCCTTTCTCTCCTGTCTCTGTAAAATCAAAGTATTTAAAAAAAAAAAAATCTCTTGGCCCCAAATCTCTTGTGAATTCTGGTTTGCTTTTTACTGGTACTTTTAAGATCCCAGAGAGAGAGAGAGAGAGAGAGGAAAAAAGAAAGGCCCTGTCTGGTTTGCTCAGTGGTAGAGCGTCAGCCCTGCATGTAGATGTCCCCGGTTTGATTCCGGGTCAAGGCACACAGGAGAAGTACCCAGCTGCTTCTCCTCCCATCCTCCTCTTGCTTTGTCTCCTGTCCTACAGCCAAAACTCAATTAAAGTGAGTTGGCCCCAGGCACTGAGGATGGCTTCATGACCTCAACCTCAGGTGCTAAAAAATGGCTCTGGTTGCAATGGAGCAACATTCCAGATGGGCAGAGAGCATCACCCCCTAGTGGGCTTGCTGGGTGGATCCCGGTCAGAGTATATGCAGGAGTCTGTCTCTGCCTCCCCTCCTCTCACTAAAAAAAAATAAGATCCCAAAGAGGTTTTATAAAGTTACTGGGCACACTTGATTCTTTAGCTACTTGTTAGTCTGAGTATTTTTTTTTCAGGTGATTTCTAGTCTGTAGGCCCCAGGAAATGGGATTGTTTAGGTTTTAGATAGACTGAATTGAAATAAAGAAGGGCGAAGCTTCAATCTGTTGACTCAGTTCGTTAGGACTTTGAAGAGCTGTAGAACTATGGTACAGCTAAAATGGCATTAGCTTATACAGAACAAGGTTGTGTTTTTAGAAAGGTATCTAAGGTATGTCTTTCCTAATGACTGCTACATAGACCTACTGAGCTATATGCAGTACCATGAAGAGTACTTTAGGCTTTCTGCCTTTGCCTTTCAATATACGTATTCACTCTGCCTGGTGTACCCTTCTCTCTCTTGACTCAGCAAACTTGTCTTTTAGGATTCAAACATATGGTCTTATAATATAATTAGATACCTTTAAGCATTAAGAAATTTTCCCTAGAATTTACATTGCTCTACTAAATGTATATGTGCTTGTCTTACAGGCTAACACTTGAAGACACACTATAGATAATTAATATTTTTTTGATACGTGGATGTTCTGAGCTCTTAGGGATGTGGAATTGGGTGCAGGCACATTCTGTATGTGTGAAATGACAGTCTATGAACTTCTAGAACACAGTGGCTATGTTTTCTATCTTTATTTTCCACAGTGCCTAGCACAGTGTCTTACGTATTAGCTATTTACCTAATTGAATAAATGGACTTGGATTAAAAGGTTGCTGGCGAGTTGAATCTTTGGCCTAATATTAGTTCTGAAATTTAATGTTTTACACATTTTCTTTTTTTTTTTATTGATGTTTTGAGAGAGAGACAAGAATAGGGAAAGAGAGGGAGGAGAGAGATTAAAAAGAATCAACTCATAGTTGCTTCACTTTAGTTGTTCATTGATTGCTGCAAGTTGTGCCTTGACTGGGGTGCTCAGGATGAGCTAGTGACCCCTTACTCAAGCCAGCGACCTGTGCTCAAGCTGGTGACCTCAATGTTTCAAACTTAAAATATCATTATGGAAAAATATTTGAAAAATCTTAATATATGTTAAATTTTGAGATTAAATTTGACAGGATTATTGGTTAGATAAAATGCCTTTAGGTAAGTATCTCTTACTATGCAATGTCACAAATCTATTTTACTGTTATATAGCTACAGATAGAAGATGTACATCAATATAGGAAACAGTTATAGCTATATAAAGTAATTCTTGCTTCTCTGGAATGTCTCCTGGGCTACTTACTGTCTGAACTAAATGGGTAGTTTTTTTCTTTTTAGGGAGAGTAATATTGAGAATGCCTCCATGGCCACTAATGATTACTGTTATTGGAGAACTTTGACATGTAATTAACTTCTAAGTGGAAGAGGAGTTCATCTGTTTGTTTTTAAACATCTATCCTTCAGAAACAGATTTTGCTTTTTTTTGATACACATTTATTCTACTGGTCTTAATTTAAATATTGCATATTTTCTTGAAATCTTATGATAATACTACTATATTCAGTGATGATAAAGCAAAGAAAAGGGAAAGGTAGGTGTAAGTGACTTTATGCTTTACAAATCTTAACATTCCTAAAACATTTTTGTAAGTGTTATATATATTTACTAAAAAAATTGAGATAGTACAGAGAAGTACAAAGAAGGAAGCAAAAATGTCCCTAGTTTTCTCACCACCCAGTGATAACATCTCAACACTATTATAGTGAGCATCTTTAGTTAGCGTCTTTTTATACACACATGCATGCACGCGCACACACTCATACATTCTTCTCCTCCCTCCTTTCTCTTGAGGAATCTCCATACTGTTTTCCAGTGGCTGCAGGAGTCTGCATTCCCACTAGTAGTGCAGAAGGGTTCCCTTTTCTCAGCATCCTTGCCAGCACTCCTTGTTTGCTTGTTAATGAAAGCCATTCTGGCAGGTGTGAGGTGATATCTTACTGTGGTTTTAATTTGCATTTCTCTGATGGTTAGTGATCGTGAGCATTTTTTCATATGCTTATTGGCCACCTGTGTGTCCTCTTTGGAGAAGTGTTTATTTGGGTCCTTTGCTCATTTTTAATTGGATTATTTTTCTTCGTGGTGTTGAGTTTTACAAGTTCTTTATAACTTTTGATTATTAACCTTGTAATACAACTTTTTTTTATCTACTTGTATATTGATGGGCACTTGGGTTGCTTCCTCTAGGCTGTTGTAAATAATGCTGCAGTGAACATAGGGGTGCATATATTCTTTTAAATTATTAGTGTTTCGGTTGTTTTCAGATATATACCCAGAGTTGAAATCACTGGGTCATTAGAATCCTCCATAATGTTTTAAATTTTTGAGGAAACTCCATACTGTTTTCCACAGTGGTTGTACCAATCTGCATTTCCACCAGCAGCATGAGGATTTCCTTTTGTTTATTTATTTTATTTATTTTTTTATAGAGAGAGGGATAGATAGGGACAGACAGACAGGAATGAAGAGAGATGAGAAGCATCAATCATCAATTTTTGTTGCGACACCTTAGCTGTTCATTGATTGCTTTCTCATATGTGCCTTGACCACGGGCCTTTAGCATACTGAGCAATCCCTTGCTCAAGCCAGTGACCTTGGGCCCAAGCTGGTGAGCTTTTTGCTCAAGCCAGATGAGCCCACACTCAAGGTGGCGACCTTGGGGTCTCAAACCTGGGTCCTTCTGCATTCCAGTCTGAAGCTCTATCCACTGCGCCATCGCCTGGTCAGGCGAGGGTTTCCTTTTGTCCACATCCTTGCCAGTATACTTGTTGTTGGTTGATTAATTGATGGTTACCTTTCTGAGAGGTGTAAGGAGATTACCTCATTGTGGTTTTAATTTGCATTTTTCTGATGTCTATCCACATGATTATTAATGGCTGCACATGATTGTATGTACCATGGGCCATATAACTATATTCTCACTGATAGTTATTTTAGATACTTCCTTTTTAAAAAAAATTATTTTAAAAAAATTGGTAAACTTAATCCATTTTACTTTTGTGATTTTCTCCTTAGTTGCAATTTGTAGATTGAGGGTACTGGGTCAAATGGCATATTTATTTTTCATTTTGATATGTATTATCAACTGTTCTCAAGAATAGTGTTCATAGGATCCTAGCTGGGTGAGTAATTGGTTAAAGCATCATCCTGACATGTCAGAGGTCGTGTGTTTGACTCCCTGTCAGGGCACATACGAGAAGCAATCAGTGAGTACACAATTAAATGGAGTAACAGCAAAACGAGTTGATGCTTCTCTCTCTTTCTCGCTCTCCCTTGTCTTCTCTCTCTCTCCTCTTCCTCCACTCCTCTGTTCCTCTCAAATCAGTGGGGGGAAAAAAGAATAGTGTTCATAGTATTACATATTTCTGACATACTTTATAAAGGGTGAGCTAAAGAGTGTCTTTGGAAACTTATGTGCCAATAATTTTAAGCTGTTATGTATAATTACTTTATTCTGAGTTCATGAAAATTTTTCTGTTTAATTCTACCATAATACAAAGCTTTTTTTTTTTTTTTTTTTGGTGGTTTATTATTCATTTATTTATTTTATTTATTTTATTTTATTTTATTTTATTTTTTTAATGGGGTGACATCAATAAATCAGGATACATATATTCAAAGATAACAAGTCCAGGTTATCTTGTCGTTCAATTATGTTGCATACCCATCACCCAAAGTCAGATTGTCCTCTGTCACCTTCTATCTTGTTTTCTTTGTGCCCCTCCCCACCCCCTATCCCTCTCCCATTCCCCCCTCCCCCCCGTAACCACCACACTCTTATCAATGTCTCTTAGTTTCACTATTATGTCCCACCTACGTATGGAATAATACAGTTCCTGTTTTTTTCTGATTTACTTATTTCGCTTCGTATCATGTTATCAAGATCCCACCATTTTGCTGTAAATGTTCCGATGTCATCATTTCTTATGGCTGAGTAGTATTCCATAGTGTATATGTGCCACATCTTCTTTATCCAGTCATCCATTGATGGGATTTTTGGTTGTTTCCATGTCCTGGCCACTGTGAACAATGCTGCAATAAACATGGGGCTGCATGTGTCTTTACGTATCAATGTTTCTGAGTTTTGGGGATATATATCCAGTAGAGGGATTGCTGGGTCATAAGGTAGTTCTATTTTCAGTTTTTTGAGGAACCACCATACTTTCTTCCATAATGGTTGTACTACTTTACATTCCCACCAACAGTGTATGAGGGTTCCTTTTTCTCCACAGCCTCTCCAACATTTGCTATTACCTGACTTGCTAATAACAGCTAATCGAGCAGGTGTGAGGTGGTATCTCATTGCCGTTTTGATTTGCATTTCTCTAATAGCTAAAGAAGATGAGCATCTTTTCATATATCTGTTGGCCATTTGTATTTCTTCCTGGGAGAAGTGTCTATTCATATCCTCTTCCCATTTTTTTATTGGATTGTTTGTTTGTTTGTTGTTGAGTTTTATGAGTTCTTTGTATATTTTGGATATTAGGCCCTTATCTGAGCTGTTGTTTGAAAATATCATTTCCCATTTAGTTGGCTTTCTGTTTATTTTGTTATCAGTTTCTCTTGCTGAGCAAAACTTCTTAGTCTGATGTAGTCCCATTCATTACTTTTCGCCTTCACTTCTCTTGGCATTGGAGTCAAATTCATAAAATGCTCTTTAAAACCCAGGTCCATGAGTTGAGTACCTATGTCTTCTTCTATGTACTTAATTGTTTCAGGTCTTATGTTTAGATCTTTGATCCATTTTGAGTTAATTTTTGTACAGGGGGAGAGACTGTAGTCCAGTTTCATTCTTTTGCATGTGGCTTTCCAGTTTTCCCAGCACCATTTATTGAAGAGGCTTTCTTTTCTCCATTGTGTGTTGTTGGCCCCTTTATCAAAAATTATTTGACTATATATATGTGGTTTTATTTCTGGACTTTCTATTCTGTTCCATTGGTCTGAGTGTCTATTTTTCTGCCAATACCATGCTGTTTTGATTGTCGTGGCCCTATAATACAGTTTGAAGTCAGGTATTGTAATGCCCCCAGCTTCATTCTTTTTCTTTAGGATTGCTTTGGCTATTTGGGGTTTTTTATAGTTTCATATAAATCTGATGATTTTTTGCTCTATTTCTTTAAAAAATGTCATTGGAAGTTTGATGGAAATTGCATTAAATTTGTATATTGCTTTGGGTAATATAGCCATCTTGATTATATTTATTCTTCCTAGCCAAGAACAAGGTATATTCTTCCATCTCATTATATCTTTTTCGATTTCCCTTAACAATGGTTTATAGTTTTCATTATATAAGTCCTTTACATTCTTTGTTATGTTTATTCCTAAGTATTTTATTTTTTTTGTTGCAATCGTGAAGGGGATTATTCTTTTGAGTTCCTTCTCAGTTGTTTCATTGTTGGCATATAGAAAGGCTATTGACTTCTGTATGTTAATTTTGTATCCTGCGACCTTACTGTATTGGCTTATTTTTTCTAGTAGTCTTTTTGTGGATTCTTTGGGGTTTTCGATGTATAGGATCATATCATCTGCAAAAAGTGATACCTTTACTTCTTCTTTTCCGATATGGATGCCTTTTATTTCTTTGTCTTGTCTGATTGCTCTGGCTAGAACCTCTAGTACCACATTAAATAAGAGTGGAGAGAGTGGACAACCCTGTCTTGTTCCTGATTTAAGGGGGAAAGCCTTCAGTTTAGTGCCATTTAATATGATGTTAGCTGATGGTTTATCATATATGGCCTTTATCATGTTGAGATATTTTCCTTCTATACCCATTTTGTTGAGAGTCTTAAACATAAAATTGTGTTGTATTTTATCGAAAGCCTTTTCTGCGTCTATTGATAAGATCATGTGGTTTTTGTTCTTTGTTTTGTTGATATGGTGTATTACATTAACCGTTTTACGTATGTTGAACCATCCTTGAGATTCTGGGATGAATCCCACTTGATCATGATGTATTAATTTTTTAATATGTTGTTGTATTCGATTTGCTAGTATTTTGTTTAGTATTTTAGCATCTGTATTCATTAGAGATATTGGTCTGTAGTTTTCTTTTTTTGTGCCATCCTTGCCTGGTTTTGGTATGAGGGTTATGTTGGCCTCATAAAATGTGTTTGGAAGTATTGCTTCTTCTTCAATTTTTTGGAAGACTTTGAGTAGAATAGGAACCAAGTCTTCTTTGGATGTTTGATAAAATTCGCTGGTATAGCCGTCAGGGCCTGGACTTTTATTTTTGGGGAGGTTTTTAATGGTTTTTTCTATTTCTTCTCTACTGATAGGTCTGTTTAGGCTTTCTGCTTCTTCTTGACTCAGTCTAGGAAGGTTGTATTTTTCTAGGAATTTATCCATTTCTTCTAGGTTGTTGAATTTAGTGGCATAAAGTTTTTCATAGTATTCTACAATAATTCTTTGTATATCTACGGTGTCCGTGGTGATTTCTCCTCTTTCATTTTGGATTTTGTTTATATGAGTTCTTTCTCTTTTTTCCTTGGTAAGTCTTGCCAAAGGTTTGTCAATTTTGTTGATCTTTTCAAAGAACCAGCTCCTTGTTCTATTAATTTTTTCTATAGTTTTTCTGTTCTCTAATTCATTTATTTCTGCTCTGATTTTTATTATCTCCTTTCTTCGGCTGGTTTTGGGTTGTCTTTGTTCTTCTTTTTCTAGTTCCTTAAGGTGGGAAGTTAAGTGGTTCACTTGGTCTCTCTCTTGTTTGTTCATATATGCCTGAAGCGATATGAACTTCCCTCTTATCACTGCTTTTGCTGCATCCCATAGATTCTGATATGTCGTATTGTCATTTTCATTAGTCTGTATATATCTTTTGATCTCTGCACTTATTTCTTCTTTGACCCATTCATTTTTTAAAAGTATGTTGTTTAGTTTCCACATTTTTGTGGGATTTTTTTCCTCTTTTTTGCAGTTGAATTCTAGTTTCAAGGCTTTATGATCAGAAAATATGCTTGGTACAACTTCAATTTTTCTGAATTTGCTGATGTTGTTTTTGTGGCCCAACATATGGTCAATTCTTGAGAATGATCCAGGTACACTGGAGAAAAATGTATACTCTGTCACTTTGGGATGAAATATCCTGTAGATGTCTATCATATCCAGGTGCTCTAGTGTTTTGTTTAAGGCCACTATGTCTTTGTTGATTCTCTGTTTGGATGACCGATCTAGAGCCGTCAGCGGTGTATTGAGGTCTCCAAGTATGATTGTATTTTTGTCAGTTTTTGTTTTAAGATCAATAAGTAGCTGTCTTATATATTTTGGTGCTCCTTGGTTTGGTGCATATATATTAAGAATTGTTATGTCTTCTTGATTCACTGTCCCCTTAGCCATTATGAAATGGCCATTTTTGTCTCTGAGTACTTTTCCTGTTTTGTAGTCAGCATTATCCGATATGAGTATTGCTACACCTGCTTTTTTTTGGACGTTATTTGCTTGGAGTATTGTTTTCCAGCCTTTCACTTTGAATTTGTTTTTATCCTTGTTACTTAGATGAGTTTCCTGTAGGCAGCATACAGTTGGATTTTCTTTTTTAATCCATTCTGCTACTCTGTGCCTTTTTATTGGTGAGTTTAATCCATTTACATTTAGTGTAATTACTGATACTTGTGAGTTCCCTATTGCCATTTTATATCTTGCTTTCTGTTAGTTTTGTGTCTTGTTTGATCCTTCTCTTTCGTTTTTCTATCTTTTGTTTTTATTTGGTTGTATTCCATACATCTTTCCTCTGTTGCTATCTTTTTTATCTCATGTGCTTCTGTGGTGGTTTTTTCAATGGTGGTTACCTTTGAGTAATGAAAAGGGTCCCTACCCTGTTCATTGTAGCGAACTATTTTGTGAGTACTTTTGCACTCCATCGTCCTTTGCTACTGTTAATCTCCATCTTCTCCCCCTCTTTCTTTTTGTTGTTGTCACAGTTTAAATTTGGTTTTATTGTGTTCTTTTTGGAGCTTTTACTTGTGGCTCTGTTTTTTTTTTGTTCTTTGTATCTGATTGGAGAACCCCCTTTAGTAATTTCTGGAGTGGGGGTTTTCTGATGATAAATTCCCTCATCTTTTCTGTATCTGTGAATGTTTTTATTTGTCCTTCATATTTGAAGGATAGCTTTGATGGGTATAGTATTCGTGGCTGAAAGTTCCTCTCTTTCAGGGCTTTAAATATTGGGGTCCACTCTCTTCTAGCTTGTAGAGTTTCTGCTGAGAAATCTGATGATAATCTAATGGGCCTTCCTTTATATGTTGTATTCTTCTTTTCCCTGGCTGCCTTGAGTATTTTTTCTTTGCTGTTGGTTTGTGTCAATTTCATTATGATATGCCTTGGAGTAGGTTTGTTGGGGTTAAGAAAACTCGGAGTTCTGTTTGCTTCTTGAACTTGAGGCTTTAGTTCTTTCCACAGGCTTGGGAAGTTCTCATCTATTATTTGTTTGAGTATGTTCTCCATTCCATTTTCTCTCTCTTCTCCCTCTGATATACCTATTATTCTTATGTTATTCTTTTTGATGGAGTCAGATAATTCTTGTAGGGCTATCTCATTTTTTTTAATTTTTGAGTCTCTTTCTTCTTCTCTCTGTTGTGCCTCAAGTTGCTTGTCTTCTATTTCACTAATCCTCTCTTCTATCTGACCTGTTCTATTAGCTATGCTTGTTATTTCGTTTTTCAGCTCGTGAATTGAGTTTTTCATCTCTGTTTGATTTGTTTTTATAGTTTCAGTTTCCTTGGACATATATTCTTTGTGTTCGTTGAGTTGTTTTCTGAGCTCTCTAAATTGCCTTTCTGTGTTTTCTTGTATATCTCGGAGGATTTTTAGTATTTCTATCTTGAATTCTCTGTCATTTAGCTCCAAGGTTTCCAATATATTAAATTTTTTCTCCATAGATTTTTCCTCATCTAGCTGTGTTACCTCTCTTTCTTTTGTATCCATGATATTCGATTTTCTCTTCCTTAATGGCATCTGAGGGTGGTTTTGTTGATAGTATTAATGAGATTTAATAAAGAATAAAAAGTTTAAAAAAAATAAAAAATAAAAAAAATAGAAGAGTTGTTTTTTTAAAAAAAATAATAATGAAATAAAGAAAAATAAAATAAAATAAAAATTTTTTAAAAAAAGGAAATTATTCCCCCCCCCTCCTTTTTTCCTCTCCTCTCCTCTCCCCTCTTTCTTGAGAAAATCTTGTGTTGGACTGTGAATTATAACAAACAATGCCTGTGATGGAGGGCCTGAATTGGGGAAAAGTAATAAAGTGGCAAAAAAAGAAAAAAAAAAGGAAAAAAAAAAAGAAAAAAGAAAAAAAAAAGAGCGTATGGACCCACAAAAAACAAATAAGGAAAAAATTTGGGTCAAGAATAAAATGATTTGCTTTTAGGTGTTGGTTGTCTAAGAGTTATGATGAGAGGAATAAGAGGAAAACGGAAAAATGGGGGGACAAATTAAAAACTTACTATTGTATTTAGTGGAACAAGAACTAGATAATATGGAGAGCCAGGGATGGGAGCACTGCTAGTGAGTTAAAAAGGTGAAGTAAAAACCCCCCAAAATGCCACAAACATAGGTTTGAGTCCCAGATAAGATAATTTGTTTGTTATTGAGGTTTGAATGAGAGGAGATGTAAAGGAGAAAGGAAGAAACTAATATAGAGGGAGAAAAGAAAGAGAGAGAGAGAAAAAAAGAGGGAACCACTAAAAGAAGAAAAAAGAAAGGAGAGAGAGAGAGAGAGTTAAGGGTTTTGGAGTGCAACCCTCATAGAGAGAAAGGAAGAGAAGAGAAAAGATAATGGGAGATGTAACACTTATGGATAGTGTAGTTCAAGGAGAGGAGAGAGTAAGACCGGTAGAGAGTTAATCGGCCAAATTAGAGGAGGAAAAAAAAGTATCAAGAATGAAGATAAGAGAAACAAACGAACAAATATAATAAAATGGGATAGGTTATAAAGTCTGCAGATTATTCTTGATTTTGAGAGGTTATCTTCTTGCTTTTTCTTTTCTCTCCCTCTTCCTGGTCGGTGACTCTGTACCCCGGGTTCTGCCCCTTTGGCACGCTCAGGTAGAGGTTTGCAGTTGATAAATCTCTATGGCAATGTCATGTATTGTGCTTTGGTCTCATTGGCAGTCGAAGCTCATTAGCATTTATAGGCTCTGACAGTGAGAGAGTCCGTGTTCCTGGAGCCTTTCTCCTAGTCTTTCCTTCCTCAATTAGTCGCCTGAGAATCCAGCTATGGGGTTGCTGCTGCCTCTGCCTGGATAGTAAGAGGCTCAAAGAGCTGGCAACTCCCCACTCTATTTCCACTCAGCACAGGGCTCTGGGTAAGGCTCAGTCAGTCAGAGCTGCTAGCATAATCAGGCGGGCTTTCCGCCCACTCAAAGACCACTGGCTCTGCCACTCTGTCCGGTAACACAGGCGGGCGCCCACTTCCGGGGCGCTTGGAGGAAACTCTCACTCACTGTCTGCGACTAGGATATCCGGCCAGCAGTCTCACGCTCTGAGTAAAACCTCCAACCGCAGGGAAAAGTTGCAGCGTTGGAATTGAGTCTCGCTCCGTCCCCGTGCGCGGCTTTTGCAAGGCGCTGGGGCGGCCCGAGATTCCGCTTTGGCCCACACAAAGGCCCCTGACTCTGCCCCTCTGTGCGATAACACGGGCGCGCACTGCCGAGGTACTCGGAGGAATCACTCACTCCTTATATGCGCGCGCAAACCAGGATATGAGGCCGGCCGCGGTTCCCTCTGAGTGAAACACTCTCCAGCACGGAAAATCTCCACCGTTGGAATTAGTTCTCACTCCCTCCCGTGCGTGGCTTTCCCAGGGCACTGGAACTGCCCAGAAACTCTGCCCTCGGCCCACAGAAAGGCCTCTGACCCTGCCTCTCCGTGGGGCAACACGGGCACCGCACTCTAGGAAGAAATTCTCGCCCACTAACTGCGCACCGACCAGGAGACCGGGTAAAATGGCCGCTCCGCTTGTCTTTCTTTGTTTGGGTTTGGCGCGAGTGTTAGCTTTTATTGCCCGGGTTGCCACAGGATCAGATTTTCCTCGGCTTGGATCTCCGTGCCACAGCCTGGTTCGGCCGTTTGTGCCGTGGCGGCCTGGATCTATTCACCCCCTTTGCCCGCCTCAGTTTCTATATTCACAGTTACCAGAGAAAGCCACCCTGTTTAGGTTAGTGAGGAAGGCGGAGCATTTCTTACTCCCTATTTCCTTCGGGGTTTGGTTATATATTTAGCCAATTTTTCACTCAATCATACCTTTGGGTGTATTGCAAAGCATCTGGAAGCTCCAAGTATAGGTTTTTCTGTTTCTGGTTGAAGATCTTGTTGAGTTTTGGGGGAGATTTATCGGTATCGCTTCCTACCCCGCCATTACTCTGACGTCATCTCCAATACAAAGCTTTTTTTTAAGAATTGATTTTCCTTTGGCAGGTTCTGGCATCACTCATACTACTTTCCTCTTAAGATAGTCAAATTATAAATAGAACTTGCATTTTATATAACACTGATGTGAATTTCTTGGAAGCACTAATAATCAAATGTCTTTCATTGGTTTCTTCAGTTTGATTGGTTTATTTAGAATATCATATTTTCTTGGGCATTTATCAGAGGATCCAGTTTGCTTCAGAAACTTTGTAAATTGTGATACTAGACTAATTTCTTTCTTTTTTTTTTTTTTTGTATTTTTTTTGTATTTTTTTTCTAAAGCTGGAAACGGGAAGTCAGACAGACTTCCCACATGCGCCCGACCGGGATCCACCTGGCACGCCCACCAGGGGGCGATGCTCTGCCCCTCCGGGGCGTCGCTCTGTTTCGACCAGAGCCACTCTAGCCCCTGGGGCAGAGGCCAAGGAGCCATCCCCAGTGCCCGGGCCATCTTTGCTCCAATGGAGCCTCGGCTGCAGGAGGGGAAGAGAGAGACAGAGAAGAATGAGAGGGGGAGGGGTGGAGAAGCAGATGGGCACTTCTCCTGTGTGCCCTGGCCGGGAATCGAACCCGGGACTTCTGCACGCCAGGCCGACGCTCTATCACTGAGCCAACCGGCCAGGGCCTAGACTAATTTCAAAATACTAGTGGTATTCAGCCTGACCAGGTGGTGGCGCAGTGGATAGAGCGTTGGACTGGGATGCAGAGGACCCAGGTTCGAGACCCTGAGGTCGCCAGCTTGAGCGTGGGCTCATCTGGTTTGAGCCAAGCTCACCAGCTTGGACCCAAGGTCTCTGGCTCGAGCAAGGGGTTACTCGGTCTGCTGAAAGCCCACGGTCAAGGCACATATAAGAAAGTAATCAATGAATAACTAAGGTGTCGCAATGAAAAACTAATGATTGATGCTTCTCATCTCTCTTCATTCCTGTCTGTCTGTCCCTGTCTATCCCTCTCTGACTCTCTCTCTGTCTCTAAAAACAAAACAAAACAAAATCTAGTGGTATTCAGATGTGAACTTTATAAGATGAACCTTGACAGGTCTTAAATAGGTCAGTTTTTGAATAACTCAGAAATTGAGTATATTTTGATAGTCAATTTAAAATTGACCGTATTTGGGTATGTTTGAAATATGGGGTAATTATCCATTAAATTTTAAAATATTTTATAGAAATGTGAATTTGGGGGGTTCTGGTTAGCCATTTGACTTCTTTTCATCTCACCCTGTTCTTCTTTATTTTGTGTTATTTGTGAACCGCGAAGACTAATAAAAATAGCTCTTTATGAGCTATTTTTCTTGTTGTTGAGTCTCCTCTTTTGATGCCTTTTGAGATTTTATCAAGGCAAAATAGTTGCCTGTTTTTCCCTTTCTTTCTCATTGTCAGTCTCCTCTCTTCTACCTTTACAAATAATTTACTGCTCTTTGCCCTTGCCAAGAACTTCTCCCCCACCCACACATACCCATGCACACCTGCCTACCTGTTTAGGACATGAATTTTTGGAATTAGTCTCACTAGGTTCTTTTGTCACTCCACAGAGGGAAGACTAGTAGTGAAGATGAGAGATTAGAGTTAAAAAATTTTGGAAAAAAGTAGATAAGTTTAAGACTAGTATTAACTTTTTCTCTCCTGTTTTTTTTTTTTTTTTAATTAATTCAGTTAAGGACAGTGGAGACTTAACCTGATCAGTCTAATTGGAATTCGGCAATAAAGTCATTAAATAAAACTTTTACTTCTTTCCACTTTTCTTCCTCCTCTTCCTCTTTTTCTACTTGACTCTCTTACTCTCTCTTTTATCTGAATTGGAGTTGAACAAGATGAACAAGTCAAGTTGGTCGATTAGGATGCTGTTGCAGCTAATCCAAGTAGAGATGATGGTGGCCTAGTCTAGGGCACTGACAGTGAAATGAATAGAAATAATTGAATTTGAGAAATATTTAAGATGTGGAATAGATTTTAATGTTGCAAAGATATCTGCATTATCAAAAGGATAGTTAGTTGTGACATAGTATATCTGTGTTGGAAAGAGGTGATATAGAAATCAAAACATGACTTGAAAAAAACGAGCTTTGTAGGGAATTAATTGATTTGCTTACAAATTGTTTGAAATGGTAATTGCAAAGCACCTCTTTACTTTTTACTGGTATCTGCTCAAACCAAAACAAGGAGTTGGCTAAGTTTTATATATTGACAATTTAGGGGCAGGGGAGAAGGGGAGTAAAGAGGGACAAATGTGTAGTGATGGAATATGATTTGACTTTGGGTGATGGGCACACAATGTGATCAACAGTTCATATGTGATAGAAGTGTTTACCTAAAACCTATGTACACTTTTTTTTTAAATTTTTATTTATTTATTTATTTTTTACAGAGACAGAGAGTAAGTCAGAGAGAGGGATAGACAGGGACAGACAGACAGGAACGGAGAGAGATGAGAAGCATCAATCATTAGTTTTTCATTGCGCATTGCAACACCTTAGTTGTTCATTGATTGCTCTCTCATACGTGCCTTGACCGCGGGCCTTCAGCAGACCGAGTAACCCCTTGCTGGAGCCAGTGACCTTGGGTTCAAGCTGGTGGGCTTTTCCTCAAACCAGATGAGCCCACGCTCAAGCTGGCGACCTCAGGGTCTCGAACCCGGGTCCTCTGCATCCCAGTCTGACGTTCTATCCACTGCGCCACCGCCTGGTCAGGCTATGTACACTACTTATTGATCACTGTCACTCCATTAAGTTCTAAATTAAAAAAAGGTCAAATCAGGAATACCTTATGTTTTGAAAATATCACCATTAGATTTGTCTTGTGGCCAAGATGGAAGAATAGGGATTGGACTTATCTTCTCTCCAGAAATAGCAAAAAAGAAAAAAAAATTAAGAAAATATAAGAAATAACAGTTTTTAAGACATCAGATATCTGGCAATGGGTCCCTGATAGATGAGAAACATGAGGTGAACTCTATGAGTACTCCAGCTTACTCCCTGGAGGAACTCACTATATAGAAGGAACTTGACTGCTCTTGCCATGAAAGATGCAGTATGAATTTAAATATATGAAAACCCAAAACTATTTTTTTTGTCCAAAACTATTTTTGATAAATTCTCACTAAGTGTGTTATTTAACTTGACTAAATATTGATATTTTTTCAGTTGTTCATTTATAGCTGTTTGAAATAGAAATTAGGATTTAAAATATGAATAGAAACTACATAGAATAGAAATAGAAATTATAGTAGAGATATAACTGTTTATTAAAAGTAGAAATTTACTATTATAGGAATATACCTAGATATTTATGAAGGCATTATCTTCTAAATCATAGGGCAAGAATAGTAAAATTTTGATTTTCTTTTTCACCATGCCTTTTCTAATTTATTTCATTCTCTTTAGTGTTGAAATTAGACAAATAATTTATATAACCCAAATTTGAGTATTCTTTCTAGATATGACCTTTACCTTTTAAAACGAAGAGAAATTGGTTCGATTCCCGGCCAGGGCACATAGGAGAAGCGCCCATTTGCTTCTCCACCCCTCCGCCGCGCCTTCCTCTCTGTCTCTCTCTTCCCCTCCCGCAGCCAAGGCTCCATTGGAGCAAAGATGGCCCGGGCGCTGGGGATGGCTCTGTGGCCTCTGCCCCAGGCGCTAGAGTGGCTCTGGTCGCAACATGGCGACGCCCAGGAGGGTCGCAACATGGCGACGCCCAGGATGGGCAGAGCATCGCCCCCTGGTGGGCAGAGCGTCGCCCCCTGGTGGGCGTGCCGGGTGGATCCCGGTCGGGCGCATGCGGGAGTCTGTCTGACTGTCTCTCCGTTTCCAGCTTCAGAAAAATGCAAAAAAAAAAAAAAAAAAAAAAAAAAAAAAAAAAAAAATCCCAGTAAAACGAAGAGAAATTGTTGAATAGAAAATTCATTTTAATGTGATTAGTTTTAGTTAACAGTTTTGCCTTGTCTTTTAAAAAATTTTTTTTTATTTTTTAATTTATTTTTATTTTTATTTTTTTTTAAGTGAGAGGAGGGGAGATAGACTCCTTCATATGCCCTGACCAGGATCCACCCGGCAACCCCAGTCTGGGACTGATGCACTGACCAACTGAGCCACTGGCTGTGGGAGGGGAAGAGAGAGACGGGGCAGAGAGTGGGGGTGAGAAGCAGATGGTAGCTTCTCATGTGTATCCTGACTGGGGATTGAGCCCAGAATGTCTGCACACCTGGCCAACGCTCTATCCACTGAGTCAACCGGCCAGGGCCTAAAAAATTCTTCTTAACATATTAAAGATGTGTGCCTATGCTATGTTACTTTATAAAGCTCTTATTTATACTTTAAAACAATATTATTAAAGCCGTTTTAAGAGTGCATCTTTTTTTGGTAGTTATTTTGACTAATTTTATTGAGAAGTAATTAATATATCATTTCATTAAATATTTTTGATAGTTCTCTAATCTGGCTGTAAGAGTTTATATTATCTGTTAATAGTGGCCCTACTCTTTTATTCCTAGATTTTTTTGTGTGTGTATTGTATCTAAATCTTATATAATTCTTTTTTCTGCTATTTAAATCATTGTACTCAAAGAGTTGAATATAAATAAACTTTCAAACCACCCATTCAAGGCAAATAAATGCCTTGCCATCTTAAGTCAGGACTTAAAACAAAGGAGGGAGGATTTAGGCCCTTCTTTACATTTCTTAATTAAAAGTCACCTTTGGGCAGTTTTTCATATTTGATTGTTGAATATATAGAAGTTGCAGTTTAGTGTGTAAATTTTCAGTTACCTTATTTTTAATAACAATAAATTTTGAGCTCCTTATACTTTAAAATGACATTTTATGTATGATTTGTTTGGCAAAGGTAGAATAGACTTTTGCTTCCTATTTCTCATTTATAGGATCCCTTAAAAGTAGGCTTTCAAATTAAATAGATTTAATTTAGAGAAACCCAGCTTTGCACATGGACTGTTATTCACAGTAAATGTAGGATATACGTGAATGTAATTACCCAGGAACATGGTACTAAAAAGTTTTGTATGCATATATAATTTTGTCTAAACATACCTTCTATTGGTAATCTTGTAGTCCTGAAGTCCCCTTCTTTCATAGGCATTTTGCACTCTCACCAAGATACCCAATTGCTTCTATCTTGACTCCATCTTCTAAAATAGGTTTAGGATTAACTGGAACATACAGATTTAGCTCTGAAGTGATCCTGTTAGTAGCCATTTTCCCCCTGGAACTAAGGATTAACATATCAGTAAAATGTGGTGGCATATTTTCTACTCCAGAAATTAAGGAATTGACCATACTTTTAAAGAACATGCCATGATTCTTTGAAGACTTTATAATTTGAAAGGTTTTACTCTGTGTGTGTGTGTGTGTGTGTGTGTGTGAGAGAGAGAGAGAGAGAGAGAGAGAGAGAGAGAAGGGGGGAAGGAAGGGAGGGAGGGAGGAAGGAAGGAAGGAGAGGACAGAGGAAAGAGAAAAAGAAAGAGAAAGAAAAAGAGAGAAAAGAAAGAAAAAAGGATTTTATTTTTCTCTTTGGAAAATACATTTTGGCTCAGGCTTGAAACACCCCCTCTCCCACCCCTGCCACTATCCTCCAGAATTTTATGTCTCAGATATGGCAGTAGAAGAGGTTCTTTCTATGTATCTAGTATATTTTAATTAAGCTTAGATTAACATTTCTTCTATATTTTATCACTTTGTGTGTTTAATTTTTGCTGGCATACAGTTGATAAAATATCATTTGTTTTAGAGTTTAAAGTCAAGTTAGTCTGTTGACTTATCTTCCAAATCTAATATTTTGAACTCTGACTTGACAGTATACAGTGTCATTCATATAAAATAGGGAAGTTTTCTTGGGGTTGTAAAGTAATTAGTCCATCTTCCAATTTTCTACCTCCTTACATTCTAATGATTAGTTCTAAACTCCCTTTTTTTTTTCTTTTACAGAGACAGAGAGAGAGTCAGAGAGGGATAGACAGAGACAGACAGGAATGGAGAGATGAGAAGCATCAATTATTAGTTTTTTGTTGCGCATTGTGACACCATAGTTGTTCATTGATTGCTTTCTCATATGTGCCTTGATCATGGGCCCTCAGCAGACCGAGTAACCCCTTGCTCGAGCCAGCGACCTTGGGTCCAAGCTGGGAACTTTTGCTCAAACCAGATGAGTCCGTGCTCAAGCTAGCGACCTCGGGGTCTTGAAACTGGATCGTCATCCAGTCAGACGCTCTATCCATTGTGCCACCACCTGGTCAGGCTAAACTACTTTCGATTGATTAAATTCTTTGTGTTATGATTCAGTGCTCTAAACTTAGTTTATATGTATACATAAAATGTGGGTGAAGTACATATGAACATACTGAATTATTTCTTTGGTTGACCCTATTGGAAGTTGAATTCAAATATCATTTATGTTAATGGCCAAAGTATCATATCCCTTGACTATATAAAATGTGATTTCGAACAACTGTTAAGAAAATTTTTAATGTAATGTTATATTAAAATATTTTTAATGTTACATAAGTTACGTGTGATACTTTGCAGGCATTGGGGCTTCTATTATGTTTTTATTATATCTTGATTTTTGCCGTGTATTTAAGTGTTTTTCTTGTCTGTGTTCTTTTTAAATACATGGCATCGTGTTATTGAGAAAATGTCTTAAGAGCTTACAAAAAAAGAAGTGATTAATTATGGAATAAAGGCAGTTTGACCTTTTTATAACTGGTAGACATGGTCTAAAGATACTAAATTTGAAACTTGTTGCTCAGTTTTGAGGTAGTCTCAACCTCCCAGTTCTCTAATTTGTGTTAGGATAGTTTGGTAATGATGCATATTGGACAATAAAGACAAATTATACATGTTTTTGAGGTTAAATCCTGCAAATGAAATGATTAAAATGAACTAATTTGATTAAGAAAAGTCCCTCAAAAAACTTATACAATCTCAAAATATGGAAACTAAAAAGCACTGTAAATGTTTTCAGTAAAATATTTTTACTTGGTAAATAAAATACTGTGGAATAATGCCTAGTACATTCAATGTCTCTTTTGGGCTTAAAGTATGTTAACTTACTGTATTTGATTTTTAAATAGACACCAAATCCTACCGCAAGCGAGTTTATTCCTAAAGGAGGATCAACCTCCAGGCTGAGTAACGTGTCCCAATCAAATATGTCTGCCTTCTCTCAAGTTTTCTCTCACCCATCCATTGGAAGTCCTGCTGCTGCTGCTGGATTAGCACCAGGTAAGTTGAGTAACTATTTCCAGTGAGTTCCAGATATCAAATCTGTAAGCACCATTTGCTCTTAATCAGAACTGAAATTGTACACTTGAATAATTTATATTTGAACACAATTTTATAGTCAAGATTTTGGTACCATAAGTTGAAAAATTGAAAACAAAATTTAAATATAAATGAAAATTGTATAGAAGGGTGTTTAAAAGCACAGAAATAAATTTAAAGAAGAAAATGGTTACTTAGGAAAACTATCTATCTGGACCTTAGTATTTCTCTTTTTTTAAAAAGTCATGATAACGTTTCGCTCAGAAACTTGTGTAAGAGTATATAAGAAACCAAATATTGATGTTTACATGTGCTTCAAAGTCTTTTTGTACTAAATTTATAAAATATTCTATATCATTTAAAATACAAATTTAGATGTATTTATTACCTTTCCAATGTTTGATTTTAATTTTTTAATAGTAATTTTTACTTGGGTAAAGTATTATAGCAGTAAGGGTTGTTGAATTAGGGAAAACAGTACAAGTTTACCCATAATGACAGAAGAATTCGAATGAATGTACTTATACCCCAGGGGTTCTGAGGCTTGGTTCAGAGTGACTCTTCGAGAACTCTATTTTGAAGTTATCTTAAAATGTTATGCAAATATTACATTCTAGTTCGTGACATAAACATTTATTATAATGTAAAAATATGCAAAATTTCTTAGAAATTTCATATTGTCCATCTCTACTGCTGTGTACCTTATCAGAGAAGTAAGGTGTGCAAAATTATATTGAGTTCATTGTAAGCGCTGAGCCGGTTATCTTGTGTCTGTAAAATGTTTGAGCTATCCACACAGATTATGTTTCTAGAACTTGTACTGGACAATCGTCACTTAGTTTTGAATGTCTCAAAAAAACAAACAAAATGGAATATTAATACACTATACGAAACCAAAATATCTGTCTAGATCAGCTTGGATGTATTACTATCTCTAGGACTTAATCATTTTAGTAAGATAAATTGATGGTTTTGATACTGGTATGGGGAAAATGAGAGGAGGTGATGCTAATTTCATGGAACAGAGCATCTGGTTTAGCTAGATAAGTATCAGGTTTACTCAGAGGCTCAGTAACCTTGTGTTGTCAAGGGTTTTATCATTGCCTTCTTGCCTTGTATTTCTCTGTCACTCTTCCTCTCCACTCATCTTTCCCTCCCTTCCCCTCACTTGTCCCCTTACCTTTTCTTCTACTTTGGCTCTTTCCAGGTTTAGTTAAACTTGTAAGCATTTTCCTTCCTTCCTAAGAGAGCAGTGTCAGAATTGAATATCCCTGGTAGCCTAAAAGTTTTTCTTTATAAGTAGTATGTGACTATAATTTTTCTTTCACTGAGGTGTGGTCACATTGTGTACATGAGCAGAATCTATGTTAGCTATACATCTAAAATTTCTTAGAGATTGGATTTCTGAGCAGTGTTTATAAAGCATCCACTATAATGGTATCCATATGCCAATTAGAAAACTTTGTAATTAAGTACCAATTTATTTTGGCATAACAACACATCTTCCCTTGTTTAAAAAATAAATATTTTTGTTCACATCTTTGATCAGGTTAGTTCAAGCTTGCCGTTTAGAAAAATAAACTTTTTAAATATTAGAAGAGTTAAAAATGACAAAGGGAATTAAAACAATTTTTAATTTATTGATTTGAGAGAGAGAGAAGCATTCATTTGTTGATCCACTTAGTTGTGCATTCATTGTTTGCTTCCCATATGTTTCCTGACCTGGGATTGAACCTGCAACCTTTGTGTTTCAGAATTAAACTTCAAGTGAGCTAACCGGCCAGGGCCCAAAGGGGACTTTATATCTTGAAAACGTTTAGTTAAGAAATCCATTAATGCTATGGTATTTAAGCTTTTCAATATGTATTAATGGGTGTAGGTAAGTTTTTCATCATCCCCAATTACCCAATTACAACCTAAATTTGGGATGAAATTGATTAATTTAAAAGTTGAATTACATGAGAAACTACTTACTCTTCTACCTAGCTCTAATGTTAAAATGATCCTTCTACTTTCTATTGATACGAGTAATTACTGTCAGGAACAATTGCAAATAGGTCAGTATATCATTTTAAGTATATTTCCAAATCTTTATACATGTAATTTAAAAATGGTTCTTCATTCAGATGACAACTGAGCTAAAATATTTTCTAAAAATACCAGAATGATGAATGGTTTTGTATTTATTTCTGTATATTTTGTCCATTTAGTTAATGGCTTAACATTGTCTGGAGATGAATAGAGAAAATATTAAGTCTAACTTTTAGAAAACAGTTTATGCCTTCAATGTCTTTCATTATTTCTGACCCTTAAATACTAGTTTTTCAAGGCCTATGAAAGGCTTTTGACATTTCTACTTTAAGGCTGTAGAATAGGGTCATCAAGTGTAACTTAGTGATTTACTTTATTGTTAATGCTTTTTGTCTATTACAGTTATAACCTATTGATAATTTTCAGTTCTAAAGTTTCATTTTCTTTTTTCAATTTCTCTTCCAGATTATTACCCTTGAAAATATGTCAAACTACTGATTTTGTAAAAAAGAAAATGTGAAGCTTAAATATGTATTTTGGCACTCAAATATATATTAGTGCAATATCATTTTCATTATATTTAAAATGTAAAGATATTTGAGCAAAGTTGAGTAGATATTAAGATTTTGAATTTCCTCAAATTTTATGAAACGAAAGCATAATTCTGGGAACAAAGTGGATCCTGAGTGACCAAGTCTCTTCTTTTAAAAACTTGTTTTGACCAGTGTTAAAATATGATATGTGTTTTTAAAAAAGTTTTAATGCAGCAAGTAAAACTTTACAAAAGTTATTTGAGTTTATAGCTAATTAGGCTTAAAAGGTACTTGAAAGTGTTAAAAATATGCAGTACATGATATGTTTTAATTAAATTATATACATAGTCATTTTATTTATTGTAGTTTAAGAAATCAAGGATTTATAGGTTTGTTTTATGCACAAATAATCTGAGAATAATAGCAAACATTCTAATTGTTTTATGAAGGTAGTTGTTACACAGGTATGGGGTATGGCACTTAACTTGGGCGTCATTGTCTTTGAGAACGCCTACAATTATATGTATTTTTTTAAAATTTGTAAATACACACTTTTCTCTAGTTCAGCTTATGTAGTCCTGAGGTTCACAACCTTCAAAAGTTAAGAATAAATATCAACCTTCAAAAGTTAAGAGTAAATATCAATTTCCCCTTTCCTCCACACCCTGAACTAGCCAGAAAATAAAATAAAGAATATTAGCTATTTTGTATTATATTAGCTAATATATTTTTATAATTTGGTACCCTCAGGAATATATAAGAATATATATTATTATATATATTCAAAATATATTATATATATTTTGCTAATATATTATATATATTATATATATTAGCAAAATCTATTTTATTTCCAGAGTGTGTTATAGTAAGAATACTTTTAAATACCCAAATCTAAAGATAGATATTTTAAATAGCTTTTGCTTTAGGCAAACAGTTTTTGGATTTTTATGGATGAAAACATGACTACATGAAGTATATGAAGTGATAGTTTATGCTTTAATTTTTGTGTGCCATAAAAAATAGTTTTATCATGAGAACCAATTACTGAATGTTTTTCTTAATCAGAATTTTTTTCTAAGAATGTTTTAATTTGGTATTAGACTCCGTAAACTAAGTGTTATGTGTTTTAATTACCTCAGTGTTAGTCTGTTTGAAAGTGTTTAAGAGAGGTAACAACAGGAGCATACATTTTTGGATGGTGTTGTGATACACCATCTGGAATGTACAATTTTGACTCAGGAATTAAGCATCTTTTGTTTTACTTAATTGTGTGTGGACACTTGGAAAGGACAGAGGGGAGTTTTTGGACTTGACATACCATCGTTGATTCATAAATGAGAAGGCTGTGACTTTCAGTATTTTCAAATACTCGTTCTTTCAAGATGAGGATGGTTTAGATTTTTGGACCATTTGATAATGTTTTATTGTAAATTATTATGGCAAATCTCAGATTGGTTTTGGGAAAAGCATTTATTTATACTGAATTTACCATTATTAAATAATTGTATTCACTTATATGGTTTTAGGTCTAGTTTTTAAAATACTTAGTAATTTATTATATATTCTTTTTTTTTTCTTAGTGAGAAGGGGGGAATCAGACACCCGCATGTACCCAACTAGGGTCTACCTGGCAAGCCCACTAGGGAGTGGTGCTCTGCCCATCTGGGGTATTGCTCTGTTGACTGGAGTCATTTTAGCATCTGAGGAGGATGCCTGGAGCCATCCTTAGTGCCTGGAGCCAACTTGCTCTAATTGAGCCTGCAGGGAGGAGAAGAGAGAAAGAAGGGGGTGAGGAGTGGAGAAGCAGATGGGCGCTTCTCCTGTGGATGCCCTGACCAGGAAATGAACCTGGGACATTCACACACCGGGCTGACGCTCCACCACTGAGCCAGCCAGCCAGGGCCATTCTTATATATTCCTGAGGGTACCAAATTATAAAAATATATTAGTTAATATAATATAAAATAGCTAATATTCTTTATTTTATTTTCTGGCTAGTTCAGGGTGTGGAGGAAAGGGGAAATTGATATTTACTCATCATTCTTGTTCAAAAATATTAAACTTTTTGCTATATAATTTATATACTTTAAAAAATATTTATTATACTGTTGAAAGGTTTGAGTAAAGTGATCCCTTTTACTTTTAATGTTGAATGCTAAAATATATTTTGTGATTCCTTAGCTGTATAACATTTCATATCATAGATTAATAAATGGACCTTAATTCATTTCAGTTGCATTTTAGTTGGCTTATGTGATGATCTGATATTGGTCATTGATTTAGGTCGAACCTTTGGCATTTACATAGTTCAGCCTTGTGCCAGTTTAGAGGTGGCATTCCCAACAGATTATCATCTAGCTTCTGCTTTGTCACTTATAGAAGCAATAAAGAACTCATTAGGTAATCAGGGCAACAAAGTGTACATTTTTAGTTTGAATATAAAAGAAAATTATATTTCATCTGAACTAAACTCTTGTCTTTTACCCAGTAGTCCTAGTTCTTTCCCTTTGTATTAAATGAATTAAATCAAAATCTTTTGTACATGATAGTCCTTTGAATTACTTTCTTTTTTAGGCTAGTTGTATGTATGGGTGTGTCCATATAACTGATTTGTTTGTATTACTGAAAAACAATAGAGGGCAAACTGGGTATTGTTATGTTAAAATTAACAAACTATATCGGTCAAAAATCACGAACTGTTGTTAAGTCATAATGGCTGAACACTAGTGGATAAAATTAAATCCACAGACCTATCTCACTGTATTACTAGTCTGATATCCAGCTAAGGATACCATTGAGAAGATGGGAATCTCTGCTAACAGTCTTGCAGATAGTGAATATCTAAGGTCATATTTAAAATTTCATTGTGTATCTTAGGCTCTACATTAGAATCACTAAAGACAAAAATTTTATAAGCTACCATTTTAGATTACTTTATGTTTCACTATATATATATAAACATATAATTACTGAAAAAAATTATGAAAAGTTAAGATTTTCCTTGTAATTATTTTTCTAAAGTCTACTGGATTCTGTGGAGCTCTCAAGCAGTTCTTTCATGAGTTTATTTTGATATTTCAGTTTCAACTGATTTCCCTGGATTTTTACACTTAATAGCAGTAGAGATAGTTTAGCCTTAAAATGTTTTTCTAGTTGTTTTAAATACCAGTCTAGATTTCCCAAGCATGTTACAGATTCCTTAAGAAAAGGGATCTTAGCTTGTACAAAGTTAAGCATATTGATGGTTTCTAGCAAATGTTGATTCATTTTAGCTTCATTTCTGTCCTGGGAAAATTTTTTTCTAATTGGTGGGTTTCTCTTAAGTATAGTGAATTTTTGTGATTCAGTAAACTCTTGTGATGAACTTCTTGAAAATGCAAATGTTTAAGAGGATATAGGTAAATAGTGATATGAGGAACAAAAATATGACTGTTGAAAAGTTTAACTGCATCACAACTAGAGTCACTGTGTGCTTTGTGGTGCTGAAACATTCTTAAAACCAGTTAAAATATTTGTAAGTATTATATTTAAATTCCATGTTTCCATTTTTATAACTACTTTATTTTTCAGGTATATTCAGCAGAATCACTCAAACCTTCCTGGTTTTCTAATTGGGGATTTTCTTTCTATATAGAAGAATAAAATAAAAGTTTATAGTTAAGATCACGGATCCAACTGTGTGAAGAAGGACTTTTCACTGCTCTGTAATGTTGAGCTCATCCTTGATGGGGCCTGCTATGTGTATGCATGTATATGGATAGAGATATTGATGTTGTGGAGAAGGTTACTAATAGAACTATAGAAACATAACTGAGTTGGGAGTGCCTGCTGGCTATATTTCCTTCCCAGTTGGGAATTTCAGGAGACTTGAGGCAAGACGTTAATGGCACAAAGGGGGATTTGGCTGCTGCATCTGGCTTGGAGACCTGTCAGGTAAGGTTTAAATAGTAGATACTCTTTTACTGGCTGGGGAATCCCTGCTTAATGTGTCCTGTTAGATTTGAGAGTTTCTGTTGTGGACTTCCTGTTTAAATCTCATATATTGGCTAACTTGTTCCTTAATTAAGGGGTAGGGGCTTGATGGGAGTAGGTAAGATTGTGTTTGACTAGAGGTGCAGTGGTCTACACATGCAGCAACATCTTTTGCTGTTCTTGAACCATTCTCATTGGACTCCATTGCCTTTAGAATATGGTACCAGTTTTTCTACTAAAGTGTCTATGACTTTTGGCACACCCTTTAATCCCTATGTTTTAGCATCTTTATTTTTATAATATAATATGAGATAGTTTTAAAAGTCTAATCCAAAATTCTATTGTTTTGTGACATGTTGACTTATGGGAGATAGGTACACTAAAAGGAGACAGAAATGAGAGTGATGAGGTGTAGAAAAAAGGAGGGAGGAGTTTGATATTTTACTAGACTTTAAAAGAACTTTCAAAAGTATATGGACTTCCTTGACATAGTCTGTATAAATAGGAAATCCCACCAACACTGCCTTTTTATCCTGGGTGGAAAGAGGGGAGTTTTGTTTCTACAGCATAAGATTAGAATCTGGGGTAACTCAGTGTTGTAGGTTTTGGATGATCTGAGGCAGAGAGAGAGAGCACATTTCTGATTCTTAGCTGGGTGTAGAGAGTTAGAAGTCAGTCTTTTTCTTTCCTTTCAATCAAATACGTTGAGGGCTCCAGGGACCACTTTTTTCTTGAACTGTTTATCTCATTGGTGCCCGGTGCATTGTGGTTACTCGGTGGAGAGGGAGTGTTGGTGTGAATAAAGTTACTGGCTGTTTGTAACATGTCTAGTTAGGAGCAGTCCTCTCATTCTATAGGAATGAATTCAGTGGTGCAGCGTCTTCTGACTAGTCTCAGCTTGACTAGTCATTCATATATGAAAGTCATCTTGTTTTCTTACTCTTTTTGCCTTCAGATATGTATTACGCTGAAAAAGGAATATGGGAAGGCTCTTAAAAGGAGGAGAATTAAGAGATGTATCTCTTTTTAAAACCCCCAGTGCACACAGATGTGTAAAACTAACATAAATACTATACTCAGATGTGGACTGCATATTTATATAGTGATACTGTGCACTTCTGAACTTTTTAGTCATAAATTTCTTACATATTAATAGGTTTAAAGTGAGATGTTTTCTTATGATTTTATAAATATTTTCCCCTATTTTATATGTGATCATCCAGATTTTAGACTGGTGTTTCTATAAATTGTAACTCAAAGTCCCTTTGTGGGGCTTCATACCTTGTAGAAAACAGTTAAGATCAATAGGATACTAACATAATTACAGTTATCAGACTGATGTGTAATCCAGTGGTTTTCGACCTGTTTACACTGGGGGACCAGTGAAAATAGAATTATTTCAGGGACTGCTAAGGCAGAAATCACCCTGAGCATAAGTGAAGTTGACTAAGATCAATGGGTCTATAATCTTTTTTTTATTTTTAAGTGTGAGAAGGGTAGACAGAGACTCCTGCATGTGCCCTGACTGGGATCCACCCAGCAAGCCCACTAATGGGCAATGCTCTGCCTATCTGGGGCCCTTGCTCCGTTGCAACCAGAGCCATTGCAGGCATCCCCAAACTACGGCCTGCGGGCCTGCATGCGGCCCCCTGAGGCCATTTATCGAGCCCCCTGCCACACTTCCTGAAGGGGCACCTCTTTCATTGGTGGTCAGTGAGAGGAGCACTGTATATGGCGGCCCTCCCAACGGTCTGAGGGACAATGAACTGGCCCCCTGTGTAAAAAGTTTGGGGACCCCTTAGTACCTCAGGCAGAGTCCTTGAGCCATCCTCAGTGCCTAGGACCAACTCGCTCTAATTGAACCTGCAGGGAGTAGAAGAGGGGGGAGGGGGAGGGAAGCAGATGGGCGCTTTTCCTGTGTACCCAGACCAGGAATTGAACCCAGGGCATCCACATGCTGGGCCAACGCTTTACCACTGAGCCAACTGGCCAGGGCCTGGTCTATAATCTTCATACAACATCAGGGCAGTGAACACTTACAAAGACCTGCATGAAATTTCAGGTAGGACCTGTCCGTGAATGGACAGTTGAAAAATACTGGTCTAAGCCATGATTATTATGAACCATAATCTTATTGCCTACTGTATTGTTGAAACAGATACAAGATGTAGTGGCTTCACAGGACAGAAATTTATTTCTTGCCTTATAACAGTCCAGGGATATGTTCAGTTGTCTGGGATGTGCTCCTCCACATAGTCAATTAGGGGCCCAGGTCAGGTGGCTTCTAGGTATCTCTCCAGTTACCTGAAGGAGGAAAACATGGGGGAGTATAAGTGGGAAGTTGTTAATGGACAAGTCTGGAAATTGGAAGCTCCTCCAGTGATGACTGTCTACCAGAATCTGGACTTCCAATTTTTTAAGCAGCTTGGCTACATTTCCCAGGCTTTTTTGGATGTAAAATTTTTAACAGTTGAATAATGGATATAAATATTGGGGCATGATTTTATTTACATCTATTGTATCTGCAGCTGCAATCATTGATTTATCTTGCATCATAAGAAGTGAAGCTTTCCAGCATACCTTAACTTCATGGGTTTTCAAACTTTACATTTTCAGTAAATTTTTAAAGAAAGATTTTCAAAATTTGCAGTATGCTATTGCTTCAAACAAAATATAACTTTTTTTCTAACTACTTGAGCTCATTTTTATGTGTCCCAGTGATTGTATTGAATCAGAATACAGTTGATACTCTTTAGGAATCAAGAGTTTGTAGAGCAATTTATAATTACTTAGACTTTGCCTTTTCCATTGTCCTCATGCCCCAATATATTAGATTATAACTCCTTGAAGGTAAGGCCTTTCTTTTGCTCTCTGAATATGTTAAATGATGCCTTTTAAGGTTAATTTCCTGGGATGCCATTTTGAAAACTACTGCTCTACTAGGTGCTCTGTGCTGTTTTCTCTCCTCTTTTTTCTTACAACCCCTTTCTTCTCCTCCTAACCTGCTTAGGGCCAAGGACACAAATACATTTTTAATACTCCCCAACTTTTTTTAAATAAGAAAAAGACTTGAATTATTGCCTGTGAATAAGGTACATGGGCTTTAAATTAATTTTTGGCTGAGGCTCGTTTCACTTTTTTTGTTCCTGTCTATGTTCTGGATAGGTGAAGTTCTCAGACAAGTAACCACTGAATTGTTATAGGAGTTATTGAAGCTCATGTGAAGATCACAAATACAATTTTAATAAAACTGGGCAACAGGGATTTCTTCTACCTTAGTAATGTTAACAGGACAAAAATAGTACGTGTTACTTATTGTAATACAGCTAATAAAATTTTCAGAACACCATAAAAGAATAGCACAAGTACCTTGGGTGTTTAAAATGTAAAACTCCATGGGTCTAGAAGTGGTAATTATATATCTTATTTGCATGTTGCATTTTAATATGTATGTTTTAATTTTTTTTGTTTTTTGTATTTTTCCAAAGCTGGAAATGGGGAGGCAGTCAGACAGACTCCCGCATGCGCCCGACCGGGATCCACCCGGCATGCACACCAGGGGGTGATGCTCTGCCCATCTGGGGCGTTGCTCTGCTGCAACCAGAGCCATTCTAGCACCTGAAGCAGAGGCCTTGGAGCCATCCTCAGCGCCCAGGCCAACCTTGCTCCAGTGGAGCCTTGGCTGCAGGAGGGGAAGAGAGAGACAGAGAGGAAGGAGAAGGGGAGAGATGGAGAAGCAGATGGGCGCTTCTCCTGTGTGCCCTGGCTGGGAATCGAACCCGGGACTCCTGCATGCCAGGCCGACGCTCTACCACTGAGCCAACTGGCCAGGGCCTTAAATTTTTTATGTAGAAAACCAAAGTTAAAATTACAGTTTTAACTAATATTAATCTTACATTATTTTTGTGACTATAATTTTCTGGTTTATAAACAATACAATATAATTTATTGCTATGAATAAAGGATACCATTTACTCATAAACATTCACTATCACTTGGGGGAAAAATGGTTCTTTTGATCCAAAAAGTTTGGTAGCTAATATCTGTCTTCCATTTTGTTTTGACCTTTAGTTTTAAATCACCTATGGTAAATCACCTATGGCAATTTAAAAGATTGCCATCATTGCGTACACTAGGAAGGTCCCATGGTTTCACATTATTGGGCCAGGTTTGGGGGCAAGCAGGTCAGTGTTGTGTTTCTTCAAACAGTATAGTGAGCAGAGTAAGTTAACCTATTGTACAGGCCAGAGGGTATAGTTCTTAAAATTGTAATTCAAACTCTACAGTTGTTTTTTAAATGTGGACAACTTACATTTTTAGTGGTTTAGGCACTGTAGTTTACGCACAGTCAATATTTTAACAATGTTTGTTGAATTATTGAATGTAAACTCAAATGGAAATGAGGCTGTTGATAGAGTAAGGCTGAAGTTAGGTCAAAGGGAAGATGACTGTGTGTAGACATGGAAAGGAGAGTAGTTGTTCAGGTTGTCTGTGGTCCCCACCAAATATTACATAAGAGTATATGGTTGATAAAAACAGTCATCATGAACTCACAGTATTTGCCTAAATTTTGTCAGTGAGATTCAGTAAATTTTATGTGGAAGCTTTAGGGTTTTTAATGTTTTTTTAAATGCGTACAGTGTTTCTAATATCCACTGGTCCAAATATCTTTTATCACAGATAGATAATCAGTAAAAATGAAGTATGATTACATGAATCAGTTGTTGAAATTCTCTAGATATTGAGAGGAAAATCAAAGATGAAAGCCAAGTTGCATTTGTTTGGGCTTCTGTTAAAGGTTATTTACATGTAAAAAATAAATAAATACAGAAAGCTTTTTGGAGCATGTTGAAATTTGTCAAATGTTACTGTAATTCAGTAGTTAAGTATTTCATACTTTATATTTTCCTAAAAGTAAAAATAATGCAGGTTCTTTATATTTCTTTAAAGAGAAAAAAATATTTTATTTGGGATATCTTTATTATCCTAATCATATAATTTTTAGTTCAATTTTTTTCTTGATGAAGGCTTTAAAAATAATATCCAAGTTTCTTTTATTCATCACTATATTAGAAGTTATTAGGTAGAAGAAATCGAATTATGGCAAAAATAAGTGTAGAATGGGATATACCACAAATACTGGAGGGTTTCCTTTATTTTTATTTATTTATTTATTTTTTTTACAGAGACGAGAGTCAGAGAGAGGGATAGACAGGTCCAGACAGACAAGAACGGAGAGATGAGAAGCATCAATCATTAGTTTTTTGTTGCACATTGCGACACCTTAGTTGTTCATCAATTGCTTTCTCATATGTGCCTTGACCGTGGGCCTTCAGCAGACCGAGTAACCCCTTGCTTGAGCCAGCGACCTCGGGTCCAAGCTGGTGAGCTTTTGCTCAAACCAGATGAGCCTGCGCTCAAGCTGGTGACCTTGGGGTCTCGAATCTGGGTCCTCGGCATCCCAGTCCCACGCTCTATCCACTGCGCCACTGTGGTCAGGCTCTTTTCTTTCTTTCTTTTTTTTTTTTTTTTTTTTTGTATTTTTCTGAAGCTGGAAACGGGGAGAGACAGTCAGACAGACTCCCACTTGCACCCAACCGGGATCCATCCGGCACGCCCACTAGGGGTGATGCTCTGCCCATCCTGGGCATCGTCATGTTGCAACCAGAGCCACTCCAGCGCCTGAAGCAGAGGCCACAGAGCCATCCCCAGCGCCCGGGCCATCTTTGCTCCAATGGAGCCTTAGCTGCGGGAGGGGAAGAGAGAGACAGAGAGGAAAGAGAGGGGGAGGGGTGGAGAAGCAGATGGGTGCTTCTCCTGTGTGCCCTGGCCGGGAATCGAACCCGGGACTCCTGCACGCCAGGCTGACGCTCTACCACTGAGCCAACCGGCCAGGACCCAGGCTCTTTTCTTTTTTATTATTATTATTTTTTAAGTGAGAAGCAGGGAAGCAGAGACAGACAGACTCCTTCATGCGCCCCAACCAGGATCCACTTGGCAAGCCTCCTACCAAGCAGTGCTTACCTCAGGTGATGCTCTGCCTGTCTGGACCACTTTTCTGTTATTCAGCAACTGAGCTATTTTAGTGCCTCAGGAGCCATCCTCAGTGCCTGGGGCCAACTTTGCTCCATTCCTGCCCTGGTTGCAGGAGGGGAAATGACAAAGTAGAGGGAGAGAAGAGGAGGGGTGGAAAAGCAGATGGTCTCTTCTCCTGTATGTCCTGACTGGGAATTAAACCCAGGACTTTCACATGCCAGGCCGATGCTCTACCACTGAGCCAGCCGGCCAGGGCAGGGCACTGGAGGGTTTTTTAATCCAAGGTTTGATTTACCATGAATCTAGATTTTCTAGAATTCAAGAATTGAAAATTGTTCAATCTCATCTTATTTTTTAATGATTTATTTATTGATTTTTTAAAAATTTTTTTTAGAGAGAAGGAAGAAAGAGAGAGAGAGAGATGGGGATTGAGGGGTGGGAAGTATCAACTCTTGTTGTAGTTGCTTCCTGTATGTGCCTTGACCCACCAAGCCCAGATTTCAAACCAGGGACCTCAGCATTCCAGGCCGACACTTTATCCACTGTGCCACTACGGGTCAGGCCTCTAGCGCATCTTTAAAAAAAGCATTGTTTTAATGGTAGCTGATGATTTGATTTATATTATTTTAATTTGGGTTCTGGCATGAATGACATATCCACAAAATTAAAAAAAAAAATTTATCATTTTTAGTAAAAGCTGTAATCTATTAATAGGACAGTAACTTATATGTAAGATCTGTGGTGAAACTGTTCTTCTATTAAATAATGATGTTTTTACAAAATAAATTCTTAGCTTAGGCCCAGTCTAATATGCTTACCTGAATTTACAGATTAGAATACCATTTTATCTTGTTTTATTCTTGAGTAGATTAACAGGTGTCTATTATACATATTGTTAAACTAGAAAATGAGAATTTTAAAGTAGTAATTTCAAATAAAGGCAAATATATTGGTGTAATTGAAAGAATCATAGTATATTTGGATGGTTGCTTTTAGTCATTCTTAAATATAAACAGTGGGAGAAAGTCTATAAATAACTCTATATACCTTTTCTTATATTATTATTATTATTATTACTTATTTTATTGACTTTAGAGGATGGGAGAGAGAGCAGGAACATTAATCTGTTCCTGGATATGCCCTGACGGGGAATCCAACTGGCAACCTCTGTACTTCTTCTGGACATTGCTCTAACCAACTAAGCCATCTGGTCAGGGCTCTTTCTTAAATTATTAATGTTGAAAATAAATTGTAAAACATGAATAAGAAACACTATAAATAGGAGAGAGTGTTTTTCTTGTTTGATACACAGCTCTATATCCTATTTTATGCCTTATTCACACAGTAGTATTTAAAATTTTAAATTATTTATGCATGTTAATCTTTTATGTAGAGAAGCAGGGATGTTACAGTTTGCTCGATTGCTTCGTTTCTTAATATTTTGGAAATTATGAAAATTATATTTTTGGAGTTGTGACTTTCTTTTGGAGGAAAAGTATATTGGGTGGTTTGTGTGCATTTTAATATTTCAAACTAATTTTGTGTGTGAATGTTTAATCCTTGAGGGAGATTTAGTGCTATCTCAGGATGTTATAACAACAGGATAGAGGTATAGTTGGTTTTCATCATTTCACTGGAAAAAATCAGAGTTATGGTCTTTCTAATCTAATTTTTCTGATGAGAGAATTCGGAGTTTTTTTATTTTTATTTGTATAAAAAGAATGTATTTGTGATTAAAATATTTTATCTAATGAGAAGTAATTTATTTCCAGAGAAATTTTTAGTTTTGTAGCATTAAATAAAATGACTTGGTGAAATATATATTAGTGCATCTCACATTGTTCAAATTAAATTTATTGAGGGGTTCTGTATGTCACACTTAACTCCCAGAGGTCATTTTGTATGTATTAGATACTCACAGGAAACAACAGTAGTGCCGCATGGGGGAATTCCTTGGAGATACTTTTTAAGCACATGTTCAGACTTGGTTTTATTATAAAATAATACTGTATTTAAACTGAAATCAGCGAGGAACATGACTACCCTCCAGTCCTCTCCAAAAAGAAAGGTCTATTTTAAATATGATTGTGTAAAGTAATTTTTTTATTATGCCACTTCAACAGTTTTGACTTTTAACACCAATATATAATAAGACAAGTACAATTGCTTATATTCGTGAAATATTTCTGACTGTAATGTATTTATCTTATGGCTTCAACCAGTAATACTAGAAGAAGTACCAATTAAAATTGTGGGAAAATTAGCTTGGCTCAATGTTAATCTTTTAAAGATTAACGAAGGATATGCATCAACATTTCCCAGGGTGCTTTTAAAATATATACATATTCCTGACTAGGACCTATCCTAAACCTGTCATTCCAGATTCTTCCTTATTTTCCCTCCAGTTCTGCAGAGGTCTTATTTTCAGAAAGTCTTTCTGTAATTCTGATGCCCATTTCTGGTTAAGAACAAGAGCTTTAGGAAGTTTGGGGTAGTGTAGAAACACTAGTCTTGTACGAGGTAGAGCAGGACTTGCCTTCAGTTCCATATGTTTATAATTAAGAGAAAGTTAACATTGTCTTAAAATTTTTTAAGTTTTTGGAATATTTTAGTTTGAAGCTATTGTCCATGTGCTTGTGGATGTCTACTTTCTATATGCTTTAAAACATTATAGGTAGCAAGAATTTTAAACTGCTGAATTCCTTTCCCAGCTTTAGTTCTCTCTTCTTGCTGTGTTAGAAGAGTATGTCATGACTTCCCCTTGGTACCTCGTTTCATTTTAGAATTTGATAATTATCCTTATTCTGCATTCCATTTCTTGAGTTAAGGCTTTTTCTTATCTGGGCTTTCAACTTTATGAAGCTGAGTAAACCTATTCTCACCCTCTGAAAGATGTTTGAGCAAGAAACAGGACTCATTTTTATTGTCTTTCCCTCAGTCTCCACAGATGGTCATGAGTAATTTTGTTAATTCAACATTCACATTACATTTCTAGGATATACGGCCTCCATTCTAGACCAAGCCATCATTTCCTAGTTTGTATACTGTTTAAATAGCCTGATTGGTCTACCCCTGCAGTTCATTTTTCACATACAAACAAAAGTAATCTTAAATATAAATCAGATCATAGCTTTCCAATTGTAATTGAAATAAAACCCAAGCCCCTTATTATGGCCGATGTAATCTTGTGTCTGGCATACTTCTCCAGCCTCACCCATTCACTCTTCATTGTGTATTCTGGGCCAGCCATACTTGTGTTCCTCACATATGCTGGGCTTCTTTCTGGTTCATGCTCTTTGCCTGTATTGTTCTACCTGCTTTTTCCTTGGCTGGTTCCTTTCTGTCTCATGTGCCAGCTGAAATGTCACTTTCAAAGAAAGGCCTTTGACCCACTCTTAAAGGAAATTTTCTGCCATTAGTTTCCATCATGTTCTGCTTGTTTCCTTTGGGAACTTATCACAATGTGAAGTTTTATTTTTGTTTAAATTAGGATGAAGTAGGAATATAGTATAACCTCCCTTGTGGCAGGAGCCATGTCTAGAATATAAGTTTTTATAATTAAAATAAATTGAACATTACTATTAAAAGACTTACCACCTTCCTTTTCTGATTAAGCCTAGCTTTTACTTTATGTCATAGAGGAACTACTCTGTTATAAAATAACAGATCATTTTGAGAATTAGTATTTCCCATCTCTGTGCTTCTGTAGTGTTTTGAATATCATATTTTTTAAATTTCATCTACATGTTTTATACATTTTATTTCTTCGACTGAGTTAAATGCTTCCGAAGACTTTTATTTCCTCCATTATTAAGATCACACATGGAGACCTAGAGTAGATACTAATATTGAAAAACTGAACACTTCACTGGGCTTTATGATGGTATGTGAACTTTGTGAGATCAGGACCAGGTTTTATTTCATGAACTACTGGAACCTTGCTCAGTGTCTCGTCTCTGCAGCTTTCCCAGGAAGGTTTTCTCTGCAATTACAGGTGTTACAGATGTGAATCTCCTGTGGTGCTCTGGTACTCCAGCTTCTGGTCCTCATCTGAGACCTAATAAATCAGAAACTCCACATTTGGAGCATTGGCCTCTATATTTTTAAAAATTTCACAGGTGATTCTGACATCTACCCCTTTTAGTTTTAGAGGGAGGAAAATGAACAAAATGTCAGAAAATTTTAAGGAAGGTGAAATTTAATCAGATTTGAATGTGGACATCCAGGAAAGAAAGGTTCACAGAAAAGGAAATATTTGAGATGGGTTTTAAAGGATGGATAGGATTTCTTTAAACACAGTTATGAATCTGTGAAGTTTATTTTCTATTTTGTTTTAATGGGTTTAACAGCATAATAAATAAATGTTCTCACTAAATCAGTAAACTTTCAAAAAGTAATTCAATCTGATTTAGGTAAAGACTGAACAAATGTGAAGAAAATCTGTTCGGTATGGAGAACTATTCTGCTGGGGCAGAATCCTGCTGGACAGTCATTACCCTCAAAAGCTGATATGGGGTAGTACATGGAGGCCTCTTGGAGGGGCGAGAGTAGGGCAAGCTTTTCTTCTTCTTTTTCCAGACCAACTGGCACTTTGTTTTAGTTTTCTTAAACTATATATTGGTACCAGTGTGTAAAGATTCCATAAGACAGTTAAATTACTATCCTTAGTTACTGTATGGATAGTTGTTTCTCTACCTTAGGCTCTCAGTCACTGCTTTTGTGGTATGAAATTTCCTTTCCGTTAATCTTTTCAAAGAAGTCTACTTTTTGTGTGATGTAGTTAGCCACCATCTCTGAGATAACAGAAGACTAGAATTTTCTTCAAAATTTAAAATTGCTAGGTAAGTGAAAAAGGTTAGATTGGGTGGGAACTTAGGAAAATGAATGAAAAATGGCACTGAGATAAAATTGTCATATATTTAAAGTACCTGGTAACTTTTTCAAAATCTGTTCCAACTTTATTTGTCATTAGTAACCCAGAGTTTGGCACCTTGTATTTTGTGGGTGTCAGAATGTAGGGAGAGGAGACTAGTAGCAGGAGATAAACCTGGAAAGATGGTTTAGAGCACATACATGGCAGGATCTTACAACTCAGCAGACATCGAAAACTTAAGACTAAATGACCATTTCTGCCCCTAGAAGGGCCTATCAAACCAAGAGTACCAAAACTTAATTAGAGCTTTAGAACAGTGGTTTGCAAAAGCATTTTTAAAAAGCAGCAGGACTGGTGAAGTCTGTATACAGTCCCCCAATCTAAAATTATATAAAGTAGATAAAACTGGCATTTGCAGGGTTAGGTTTATTAAATTTACTCATGAAGCTATTCAGTGAGAATAACAAGTCTGGGTGGTATTTTGTTGAATGCAGTAGCTTAACATTGGTGGGTGAAGGATAATAGTCTTACATTCCTCAGTCTCCTTTTCTATATTTTCTCCCATCCAGAACATGAAAATCATGATTCACATGAATAAATTGTGCCCTCATTTGATCAATTTTATTTGAGTGTACATTTAAATATTGATTACTGCAGAGTCACCACCTTCCTAATAAATTTGTGTACACACACACGCATATACACACATGAGTGACTGAAGAGGCTTTATTCTGAGATCTTCATGAAAATATCCTAACCCAACACAAATTAAGTATGTTGGTGATAATCTCTAATATGTTAATAAATGGATGCACACTCATTTTGACCTGCATTTGTGATTTTATTGATTGAATAAATAGTGAAAAATAGATAAAAGTAATTTAAGAATGTGCAAAATCCTGAAGCATTTGCGGAAATCTAGGATTCTGCTAAATACAGTTTGAAAACCATTGGCACAGAAGGCCTATGGGAGGGAACTTAGAGTGCACAGGATAAGGAAGCTGGGAGGCTTGAATCTTTTCTCAACTGGGATATACTCTCAGCTACTAAATACAGAAAATGATTTGACTGACTATTTTGTGAATTCTCCCAAGAATAGTATACAAGTGCCATTCATTACAACCAATGGGTTATTTTAGCTCATTAAAACCGAACTCGCCTTTCTCTGAGAAAGGCTGGGAAAGTAAGGAATCTGTAAGGCTTTAAAACCAACCAACCCAGAAAACCACAAATTACCAAAGTGTCAGATGCCTATATCAAATGAGTGTAGTTTTCAAGACAATGTGTACTTACTATTAGTTTTGTCCTCGTAAATCTGAGCTAAGACATTCATTGAGATTCTTGGTTGAGAATCAAGAATTTTCCATATTATAACTTGGAAATGACAAGAAAATTTTTTGATTAGAATTTTTTCCCACACTTGAATAAATAATAGAATTAATATATTTTTTAAAATGGAAAGTTGTATCAGTGACCTTCATGATTCTTACTGGAGGCAGTATTCAGTAACATGTTTGTTTTATGAAAGCCTTTTAACTTACTCATGTGAGAGGACAGAATGGTATTTCAGTGTTTTGAAATTAGCTTGAGCTATTTGGTTGCTTTTCATTGACTTTTTTCCTTCCCATTTCCATAAGAACATATTGTAGACAAAACCTCTTAACTCGTGAAATGGAAAGGCCCCTTGTTTTGTTGTGAGATATCTTAAAGCTCAAAGGCTGTGCGTGTTGACATGTAGACTGCTTCTGGGTGGAGACATTTAATCACTCCACACATATGCGCACTAGGAAAGCTGCTTTTCAAAGAGTAAAACAAAACAGCAGCTTTGGCCCTTGGAATACTTTACATTTATATTTCTGCAGATTTCTTAAGTGAGAAGACCTATGATTTGTGTGATAACTTTCCTTGTAAGTTTTTTTTTTTTTAAGTTATTTAACACTTGTTTTAACAGAGTGAAAGCTTTAACCAGGAGCTTCAGAGGGCTAGTAGTTGGAAGGAAGTTGAGGTTTTTGTTTGTTTGTTTTTTTGGACCCAATAAGTTGTCCTTTCCACTTGGGTGTTGAAGGAGCTTATGAGCCGTAGCTGTTCTGATTTTTGTTGGTTGTTTTCTCTAGGGAACAAGCTACCCTCTGAGTCAGCACTGGACTTGAAGATAAATCCTACAATTCATGAAACTGACTGATTCGACTAAAGGATGGATAGTTTGGGCAGCGTTGGACAGCTCTGTGAGGGGTCTGTTTGTTCAACTGAAGGGATTGTTGAGTTCAGCAACTTTTCATTTCCCAAGCATAAGGGGTTGCTGTTGTAAAAACAGGGTTTGCGAAGGAATCAGTTCTGACAATGAACATCAGTATTCTTTTTCTTTTCTTTTTTTTTTTTTGTATTTTTCTGAAGTGAGAAGTGGGAGGGGAGGCAGACAGACAGACTTGCATGTGCCTGCCTGGGATCCACCTGGCATGCCCTCTAGGGGGCAATGCTCAGACTCTCTGGGGCATTGCTCCACTGCAAATGGAGCCACTCTAGCGCCTGAGGCAGAGGTCATGGAGCCATCCTCAGCGCCCAGGCCAACTTTGCTGCAATGGAACCTTGGCTGCAGGAGGGGAAGAGAGAGACAGAGAGGAAGGAGAGAGGGGGTGGGGTGGAGAAGCAGATGGGCGCTTCTCCTGTGTGCCCTGGCCAGGAATTGAACCCGGGACTCCTGCACGCCAGACCGACGCTCTACCACTGAGCCAACCGGCCAGGGCTGAACACCAGTATTCTTATTGACTCAGTTTTTGTTTTTCACCACACTTCATGGGAACAGTTCTTTAAAATGTAGAAATTTTACTGCTGTCTGTGGTCAGCAGAAAGTAACCTGCCCCTGAGAGGTCAATCTAGGAATTTTGCAGTCTACTTATGAATCTGAGTTGCCCCTCTGTCAGATGGGGTTGTAAACATTTCTCTTAAGTAAACATTTGGCATTTGGGTTGTTTCATCTTTGCAAAGAGAATTTTCATTTGTGGCCTGAAACTTTTAGGGCTAAATTGAACTTAGTATTTATTAGTATATATTTTAATAGATCAGTGAATAATTTGTATTTTGGCATATGGCTAATATTATAATATGCTTTTGATAATTAGCAATTTTTACCTTAAAAAATTAGAGTATGTTTTCATAATCTTTGTGAAAATGAGAATAATGTTTAAATTGATTTTTTATCTGCAACATGAAGGATTTAAGCAACAGAGAGAAAAATTTCTAATCCTAATAGTCTAGTACAAAATGAATTGTGCAGGAATACCATGATTTTCTTATTGGAGGCTTTTAAAATAGTCTAGCATGACATAGGGAATATTTTGGCCAAAGGTACATTTGTATGATAACACATACACTTTTGTGGTTTAAGAGTTAAAGATTACATAAAGATATTAATTTTATTTTAATTATCTGAAAGATAGTTTGATTTAAAATATATAGAAATAATGGGAATTTTACTAAGCCAATATTTAATTTTCTTATTAAATATCTTTTATTGTTTAGACTTGAAGGTCAAATGCTCATTTACATCAGAGTTTTGAAAATTGGTCTTTAGATAAGGGAACTTTTATATAGTTCAATTTTAGGTCCATTCATTGCATGATTTCTGTGACCTTAAGCGTGGAACTTCTGACTGAGAACATTTTTAGCCAGTGTTCATAATTATCAGCAAAGCTGAATTCGATGGAGCAATCGAATTATTATGGGCATGAAAGTAAAGGCTATTATTTATCTTAGCCTCTACTTTCTAATTTGTTGCTTTTTTGATGATGGTTTGTTTTATTTTGTACTGTCTGTTTGAGTATTAGATCCATATTTAAAATACATCTATATGATGGTTGTCTTAGTTATATCTTTATTTGTGTCTTCTTTTTAAAGTTTACTTTTCTCACCTATTTGTGGCTTAAAGGGGATGTTAAATATTCCCAGGTTAAAATTCAGTAAAATACTGACCTTTTCCCCCCATCAATGGCAAGATTTTAAAGGTCTGTTACCATTAGTCCTCATGTTGGTCAAAAAAGTTACCAAATGATAATCAAGATTTATCATATTCCTAGATCCTATCATGCCATCTATTAGAAAATGCCTCAGATTAATTTAATAATAGCCTTTTGGGGAGATAAAAATTATTGCTAGATATGTAAATTTTAAAACAAACTTTAAAAAACAATCCAGACATTTATACTGCTAGAATTCTTCAGAAACACTAAATTTTAATTAAGTCTATAAATTCAGGATTTTCTGGATCGCACCAGTGTAGTAGTTGTCCATCTCTTCATAGTATTGCTTTCTTTTCACAGTACCTAAAGCTTTAGGACTGATAGTATAATTTTGAGGCTTACTGTACCATTTCAGAAATTTTAACATAACTTTTTTGAACTGGTTGTGCAATCCTCTCTTCTTTTAACATTTTGTATGTTCTGAAATTTGAAAGTTCTTCTGCCTTTAATCACATTTTCTTTTCATAATCTTAACTTTTCCTTCCAGGGGCATTATTCTCTAGGACCATTAGGGATTTGAATTGAGATTAAATTCAGTAGTGTGGAAGTGCTACAGTGGGCTGTATTATAGCACTCAAGAGACCTCGATTCTGTATGACTGAACAAATCACCAAGCTATGTGGAGTCCCAGTTGTCTGATTTGTAAAAAAGGAGAGAACTGTAATTTACTTCTGGCTTAAAAATTGGAAATTGTAAAACACTTTTTAAAACCATTGTTCATGAAGTAGATTCTTCTTTACCTTTAAATTTAAGTAGATGTCTTAAGTGTCTTTAGAAAGATAATTATAAGTTTAAGGGTGACTTGGATGATTATCATAAAGCAAAAATATTGACTATTTCTAAATGCCAGATTTTAAAATTTATATACCATATTTTTTTGCTTAACCTCATTGATATGTTTTGTGACTTTAAGCTAAAATGTATATAATGAACCAGTTTTACCACAGGCTAGTTGTTAGAAAGATGGGTTAAGTTCCTGTAGCATCTCATCAACACTGATGAAATGACATTGAACAAAACTACATTTCAAGGACCTGCTGTATTTTATTATAAGGCAATAAAGGTGATAACTAATATTTCTGCAAACTTATGCTCAAGGTTATTTAAAACATACATTTAAAAGAAATTGATTTTATTTTAGGTAAAGTTATTAAGTATTCAAACAGCTTTTTTATATTTCATATCCAAATCAAATAACTAGGCCCTAGCTGGTTGGCCCAGTGGTACTGTCAGCCTGGCGTGTGGATGTCCTGGTTTTGATTCTTGGTCAGGGCACACAGGGAAGTGACCATCTGTTTCTCTATCCCCCCCCCCTTCCTTTTTTCTTTCTCTCTTTCTTCCCGTTGTGCAGCCATGGCTCGGTTGGAGCAAGTTGGCCCCAAGGACTGAGGTTGGTTCCATGGCCTCTGCCTCAGGCACTGAAATAGCTCGGTTGCCAAGCCATAGAGCAACGGCCCCAGATGGGCAGAGCATTGCCCCATCAGGGGCTTGCTGGGTGGATCCTGGTTGAGGCACATATGGGAGTCTGTGTCTCTGCTTCCCTGTTTCTCACTGAAGAAAAAAAAATATATATGGGAAAAATTTAATGTACATTTTAGAGCATCACTTATGATCAGTTATTTTCCCCTAAACACCATTTTTGCCACCTTAGTAGACTTTAGTTGATTGACAGTGTTCTCTAACCTTTATATTGCCATTCAGTTTTTAACACTTATTTATTAAAAAGTTGAATCTTTGTGTTACCTATGCGAAGGCAGCATATGCGTATATACTCTTAAGTCTGTACACACACATATACATACATGTACATGTATATACATACACACACACTGTCATCTTAATTGTAGCTTTAAGGAGTTAGAACTGTTTATGTAGGATTCTTTTCAGAACTAGAATTTCTGGGGCGGAGGCTATGAATGGTTTTTAAACTGTCAAAACTGAAAGAAGCTATTTATTTTTGTGAGAGAGGAAGGGAGAGAAATGAGAAGCATCAACTCATAGTTGCATCACTTTAGTTGTTTATTGATCGCTTCACATACATGCCTTGACCGGGGGTCTCCAGCCAAGCCAGTGACCCCTTGCTCAAGCCAGCAACCTTAGGGCTTAAGCCAGTGACCTTGGGGCCTCAACCTGGGACCTAACCTGGGATTTCAGCATCCCAGGTCAGTGCTCTGTGTCTACTGCACCACTGGTCAGACTGAAAGTAGCTTATTTTTATAATGTATATGCCAAATCATAGCCTAGATCAGGGGTCCCCAAACTTTTTACACAGGGGGCCAGTTCACTGTCCTTCAGACCGTTGGAGGGCTGAACTATAAAAAAACTATGAAAAAATCCCTATGCACACTGAACAAATCTTATTTTAAAGTAAAAAAAACAAGCCCTGGCCGGTTGGCTCAGCGGTAGAGCGTCAGCCCAGCGTGCGGAGGACCCGGGTTTGATTCCCGGCCAGGGCACACAGGAGAAGCGCCCATTTGCTTCTCCACCCCTCCGCTGCGCTTTCCTCTCTGTCTCTCTCTTCCCCTCCCGCAGCCAAGGCTCCATTGGAGCAAAAATGGCCCGGGCGCTGGGGATGGCTCTGTGGCCTCTGCCTCAGGTGCTAGAGTGGCTCTGGTCGCAACATGGCAACGCCCAGGATGGGCAGAGCATCGCCCCCTGGTGGGCAGAGCATGCCTGGTGGGTCCCGGTCGGGCGCATGCGGGAGTCTGTCTGACTGTCTCTCCCTGTTTCCAGCTTCAGAAAAATGAAAAAAAAAATAAAAAAAAAAAGTAAAAAAAACAAAGTGGGAGCAAATACAATATTTAAAATAAAGAACAAGTAAATTTAAATCAACAAACTGACCAGTATTTCAATGGGAACTATGCTCCTCTCACCACCAATGAAAGAGGTGCCCCTTCCGGAAGTGCGGCGGGGCCGGATAAATGGCCTTAGGGGCCGCATGTGGCCCGCGGGCCGTAGTTTGGGGACCCCTGGCCTAGGTGATCCTCTTTGGGATTGATTAAAGAAGAAAGGTTTGTTTCATATACTTCTAATACTTGAGTAAACCTTTTGAATGGCTTATATAATTTTAGTATACTAGTAGCTAAAATATAACTACTGATTTTACAAAGTCTTTTCTATTTAATGTTAGTAGTTGAAATTTTATTTTAAGCCATAATAGTCTATACACACACATATAGTTAGTATATATATTTAAATACTTCAGATACTAGGGGTAGGAGCTGGTGAAACATAGGTTTCAACTCCTTTTTACAGAAATGATATTTAATTTTTCTTTGCTATATGTCCTAGCCATGGAGTATACATCACTCACATATGGCATTTTTCTTAATTTGTTTAGACAAAAAGTAGTAGAATCAAGATAAATCTATTGTCCTAACTTAAGGGTTACTTTTTTTCTTCTCTTTTCTGAGGGATATGTAGGTCTAGATAAGGAAAATAAAACATTTGCTCTAAAAAAACAAAAAAAACATTTGCTCTTGCTTTTCTCCAAAACAAAATTCACTGTTCTATAGAGCAGACTGATGAAAAAGGGGTAACTGTACTGGAGACAATTCAAGGTGTCTGTGCAGAAGTAGATGACATAGCAGGCTGAAGACTGCTACCCCTAAATACCTTTGGTAGAGTTGGCCCTCAGCTGATGTCTGGGAACTTGGAGTTGGGGAGTGTTTCCATTTGTCACTGAGTTAAGGTGGTTTACTATCCCCAGACTCTTTGAACAGTGTGGTATATGCTACATATCCACTTTCCTTTTGGGAGTTTGGAATTCTGGGGTGTACAGGGCAGAGGGTGTCTAACAAGTGCCCTTTAAAACCTTAGGGACGGAGTCTAATGAGTTTCTCTGAGCATACACGTAGCACACATGCTCTGGAAGAAGAGAGCTCTGTGTTCCCTCTTGACCGGAAGAGAGTGTAAGGTATCCTGCACATGAATTTCTTTAGACTCCTCTGTCTTTTCTGCTTGAGATCTGGATATATATGCTTACCACATTGCTTTGATAAATCTTAGTCATGAGTACCACTCTATGCTGAGTGCTTTGGGTTACAGTAAATTTCTGAACATGAGAATGGGCCTGGGGACCCCCTGATCAAGGATCTTTGTTACTAAATATACTGAGAAAACTCTGAGTTGTATATTAAAGAAGTTTTATTGGTACAGTAAGCACTAACATATATGGAGACTTTAGTGCATTCTGACGTTATTCTGTAACTTTAACATTTTATTATAGAAAAGTTCTAGTCAATAGAAATTTATCTGCATACAGTATAGTTACCTAGTGCATCTTGGAGATTTGTTTGACCCATTGCATCAAATTACAAATAACTCCATGACAGCTAAACTTTTCATTGTTAAAATGATTGCAATTAAATACTTTTTAGAACCTCACTTCCTCCTCCTGCTGGAAGAGCAGTGGGGGAGGTATGTGCTGTGAGCTGAGTTTCGAGTGTTTCTTTTATACTGACTTTACAGCAGCAGCGCAGGCAGGAGTATCAGTGATTCGTTGTTTTTTTTTAATTTTTTTTTGTACTTTTCTGAAGCTGGAAACGGGGAGGCAGTCAGACAGACTCCCGCATGCGCCCCACCGGGATCCACCCGGCACGCCCACCAGGGGGTGATGCTCTGCCCATCCGGGGCGTTGCTCTGTTGTGACCAGAGCCACTCTAGCGCCTGGGACAGAGGTCATGGAGCCATCCCCAGCGCCTGGGCCAACTTTTGCTCCAGTGGAGCCTCGGCTGCGGGAGGGGAAGAGAGAGACAGACAGGAAAGAAAGGGGGAGGGGTGGAGAAGCAGATGGGCGCCTCTCCTGTGTGCCCTGGCCGGGAATCGAACCTGGGACTTCCGCACGCCAGGCCAATGCTCTACCACTGATCCAACTGGCCAGGGCCGCAGTGATTCGTTCTTAATACGTTTAAGACCCTGTTAGAATTTAAGAACACAGTATAAACTTAGTGTCTGTCTTATGGGCTATAACTGTACATTTTATTTTGGGGGAGCCTGGTTAAAAATTGGGGAATTTGATTAAAAAATGAAAAAAGTAAAAAATGTATTTTTAGTAGTAATTTTGTTTTTTATATTCCTGAATATGCTCATATATATTTTTTAGTATGATTTTCTCTTGGATGAAGCCCCAAATATTGGTCTGTTAAGAAAATTATGTTTCCTCTATTTGTCTTCAGTTCAGGTTTATCTGTTCAATATGAGATACATTTGACAATGTCTAATCTAAACCATTCTCTTTAATATAGTCACATGTGACAGTTTATTACTGAGGATTTATTCAATAGTTTGGTTATTGGAACTTTGTTAAAATCATTGTAATCCAGAAATACCTAAGCTACATTGATCTAGAAAGAGTAATACTATAGTAATCAGACTGCTCTGTCAGAAGAATGTCCTTCCCCTCAAACATTTTTAGATTTCTCTTTTTTTGCAGTGATTTATGGCTTGTTTCACATTTGCTTTTTTTTTTTTTTCTCTGAGAGGAGGGGAGGCAGAGACAGACTTCCACATGCACCCAACCAGGATCCACCCTGCAAGCCCATTAGGGGGTGATGCTCTGCCCATCTGGGGCTTTGCTCTGTTGCTTCAACTGAGCTCTTAGCGCTGGAGGCAGAAGCCATGGAGCCGTCCTCAGTGCCCGGGGCTCACTTGCTCCAGTTGAGCCATGGCTGCAGGAGGAGAGAGGGGGGGGGAGAGAAAGAGGTGAGAAGAGGAGGGGTGGAGAAGCAGATGGGTGTTTCTCGTGTGCCCTATCGGGAATCGAACCCTGGACATCCACACTTCGGGCCGACGCTCTACCACTGAGTTAACTGGCCAGGACCCATATTTGCTTTTGAATAATAACTGACATCTATGCCATTTGATAGATAGCATGGCCATCACTTTCCTTATCCTGACTTCTTGGATTACTCAGTTTATTCTGGTAATGAAATTCTCTATTTGCTGATCATAGCCATTGCTGTATTTAGCATCTTGATTGTTGGTACTAAACCGAGGAACCCTTCACCTCTATATCTCTGCCATTTCAACAAGTTTTTGGGTGCTGACACTGTGCTGTTAAACATGTAGTTGAGAATAGAGAAAGTGTTAATGTATGGTTCTTCCCTACAAAAAGGTAATTTGAATTGTGTGGTACTTGCAGCAGAAGATCAAATACAGAATGATTAAGGATTTTTATATAGGGATATGAAAAATTTTATAGAGTAAAATGATTTTTTAGAAGGATGAGTTGGAATATTCCGTGAGCACGAGTTTTAGAAATTTAGTATTAGCAAGGAGGGTTGATGATTTACATAGTAGAGAACTTTATCCAGTACCTACCGTGGGCCACAATTTGGGGACTTGTGGACACGAAGCAGCATGATGTCTTCCCGGAAGTTGTGTGGAATCTAGGTGAATTGAAGAAAATCATCATTTTAGTTATTGCCTTTCTGTCCATAAACATGAGCTATCTCTTCATTTCTTTTTTCCAGGTCTTCTTAAATGGCTTTTTACAGAGTTTTACAATTTTCTATGCTCAGGTCTTATCCATATTTTGTTAGATATTCTGAGTATTTGTTGATATTATAATTGGTATCTTGAAAAAATAAAAATTTTCTACCTTGATTATTTTCAGTATATAGATATGTGGTTAACTTTTATATGTTGGTTTCTTTGATAAATTCTATTTTTTTTAACACTGTAGATTTTTATACCTGCAAATAACTGTAGTTGTAGCTCTTTCTTTGTAATGTTTTCTGTGTTGCATTTGCTCAGTCCTTTAATGTGGTATTGTCTAGATAGAAGATAAAAAATATTGACATTTTTATCTTGTTTCTGATTTTAAAAGGATTGTTTCTAATGTTTTCATATTTAGGAGTTTTTAAACTCTGGCTTCTCAGATGCAGTTGTATCTGAGAGGACTGTTTTGACTCCTGAGAAGAAAATTTTTTTCCCGGAAGGAAAAAAATTAAAAATAACCTAAGCACCTGTTCATGGGGCATTGATTCAGGAGCTCCTGTGGGCCACAAAGATGAGCAAGACAAAAATACCACATTTATTGAGTTCATAGCTTTTATTTTTTATTTTATGACTTTTTTTGTTTGTTTTCCATTATCATGTCAATTAGAAAGTTTTAGTTGGTAAGTATTGCCATGTTTTCTTCCAAGAGAGATTATAACAGGACTAAAAGTGTATGACAGTATTTATATGCTGTGCACTCCTTTAACCCTTTGAATAGTGAGTTTTGTGTTAGCCCTTTGAGGACGTACATGAATGTTCGTACTACTCAAAGGGTTAGTCTAAATGAACTTTTAAATCTATGTCAGTCCACAAAGAGGCTGATGTTATACTGGTTTTAATTTGCATCTCTTTATCAGTGAAAATGAGCATCTTTCTGGCTATTAATGTTTATTTTTCTACGTGGTTACAACTGGTTTAGCTAATTTAAAAAATTGTTATTTTTGTTGAAAGAGCATTGCTTTTATATTAGTTAAGGGTTGAATTGACATTTTTACAGCAAGTAAGTACAGGTATTTATTTTCTTTCATTCAAGATACCTTTTGTTTCTGTCAGTAGAGTTTAACCTTGTCTTCTTGTAAGTCCTGCACATTTCTAGTTCATTTTATGCCTAAATAGTTTTTTAAGTCCTAATAATGTAAGTGGGCTTTTTAAAAAATTCATTGCCCATCCCCCCTTTTGTTGGTTAAATGGAGTTTTCTTGAGCCTTCTCTCCTCATCCAGAGCAATAATTTAGATATTAACTAGTGGTTTTTTTGTTTTGTTTTTTTTGTGACAGAAACAGAGAGAAGGACAGATAAGGACAGACAGACAGGAAGAGAGAGAGATGAGAAGCATCAATTCTTCGTTGCAGCACCTTAGTTGTTCATTGATTGCTTTCTCAGATGTGCCTTGATGGGGGGAGGGGGACTACAGCAGATGGAGTGACCCCTTCTTTGCTCAAGCCAGCGACCTTGGGCTCAAGCTGGTGAGCCTTTCTCAAACCAGATGAGCCCACTCTCAAGCTGGTGATTTTGGGGTTTTGAACCTGGGTCCTCCACATCCCAGTTCGATGCTCTATCCCAGGAGTCGGAAACCTATGGCTTGTGACCCAGATGTGGCTCTTTTGATGGCTGCATCTGGCTCGCAGACAAATCTTTAATAAAAAAATAATAACGTTAAAAATATAAAACATTCTCATGTATTACAATCCATTCATTTCCTACCGCTCATATTCATGGTTGCAGGTGGCTGGAGCCAATCACAGCTGTCCTCCGGGACAATACCAAATTTTTATTGGATAATATGTAACATACACAGGTCTTGTATGGCTCTCACGGAATTATATTTTAAAATATGTGACATTCACGGCTATCTCAGCCAAAAAGGTTCCCAACCCCTGCTCTGTCCACTGCACCACCGCCTGGTCAGGCTAGTTTTTGTTGAGCTTTAATCATATATTATGAAATACATTCTTTTAAAGTATACAATTCAGTGGTTTCACTATATTTACAAGACTGTGTAACCATCATCATTATCTAATTCTATAATATACTCATCACCCCCAAAAGAAACTTCATACCTATTAGTAGTTACTCCCCAATGTCCCTCCTTCCTAGTCCCTGGAAACCACTAACCTACTTTATGTCTTTGTGAATTCGTCTTTTCTGGACATTTCATGTAAATGGAATCAAACAATATGTGACTGTTTTGAGTCTGGCTTCTTTCACTTGTTTTGAATGTTTATCCATGTAGCATATATCAGTATCTTCCTTTTTACAGTTGAGTATATTTTCCTTTTTTTTTTTTAAAGGATTTTATTTATTGATTTTACAGAGAGAGGGTTTATATGGTAAATTAGTTCTTAAAAATCACAAATCTTTCCTTTGAATATTGCTTCTTCAATATTTTTTTTTTTTGGAAATTTGCCTTCTGAGTCTACCTTTTGTGTCTCTTACTCTTTCATATTTTCCAAGTTTTATTTCTAATTTATTTTCTCAGCTCCTCTGCTTTACTTTTTCTCTTTCATTGTGTCTACTTTGCTTTTTAATTCATCCATTGAGTTTTTTCCCTTTAATTTTAATGATTATATTTTCACTCTAGAATCTAGTTTATTCTGTTTAAGAGGAACAAATGTTTTTGTGTGTGTGTGATATTTGTCAATTCTCTTATGTCCTTAATTTTTTTTTTTTTTTTTCATTTTTCTGAAGCTGGAAACAGGGAGAGACAGGCAGACAGATTTCCGCATGCGCCCGACCGGGATCCACCCGGCACGCCCACCAGGGGGCGACGCTCTGCCCACCATGGGGCGATGTTCTGCCCATCCTGGGCGTCGCCATGTTGCGACCAGAGACACTCTAGCACCTGGGGCAGAGGCCAAGGAGCTATCCCCAGCGCCCGGGCCATCCTTGCTCCAATGGAGCCTCGGCTACGGGAGGGGAAGAGAGAGACAGAGAGGAAGGCGCGGCGGAGGGGTGGAGAAGCAAATGGGCGCTTCTCCTGTGTGCCCTGGCCGGGAATCGAACCTGGGTCCTCCGCACGCTAGGCCGACGCTCTACCGCTGAGCCAACCGGCCAGGGCCCTGTCCTTAATTTTTTTAGTTGTAATTATTTGCTCTTATTTAAAGAGTTCTGTTATCTGGTATTTATTGTTCTCAAGGTGCTAATTCTCAAATATATTGTGTATACTGATTCTCATTTTGTGGGTTCTTTTAAGTGGGATTATTTTCTAGGGTGAGATCCTATATGTTCTTGGTTATGGAAATGTTCATCACAGTAGATGGTGTTTGTCTCATCTTGGTGTTCAGTGCCCTGTAGTTCAAATTTTACATTGTCTCGTTCTGGGATTCCTAGGGGTTTTCTCTCACATCTATGCACGGTTTTTCCATTTCTTTTGATACCACCCCAGCATCTCTTCCTTTCTTCCACCTGTTTTTCACACACAAGGTTGCTTTTTGCCTCTTTGGGCTAATAGGTTGCAATTTTTTTGCCTTAGATTCACTGATGTGCAGCTTTTCAAGACTCCTGGCTTTACACTAGAATTTGGGTTCCATTCTCCATATTTCATGGGCTGAAGGCCATGCTTCATGTGCCCACGTGGGCATTACAGCCTCAAGTTTTAGAGACTGTATGTTGCTTAGGTTGTGATTTTTCAAACTTCCTACAATATAACCTCTTAATTCCAAATTCTGCCTTAGTTTTAAGCTCTTAGAGGTTTTTGTTGTTTTATCTCAGCTGTGTTTTAAAATTTGGGTATTGTATTTTATCTTGTAGTTTAAGTATCTGTAACATTGGTGGGGGCTGAGGGTTAGGGTGCCCCTGTTAGCTTAGTCCCTCGTTTTCCAGAAACCGTATTGCCCTGAGTAGTTGGTTGTATTTAGGAAAGCCATTCACTTGGGATATACAGGGTGGGGCAAAGGTAGGTTTACAGTTGTTCACCTGGAAAAGAATACAATAATTAATAATACAAGAATAAACTAATAACTATAAACCTACTTTTGTCACACCCTGTATTAGTATTGTGTTTACTATAATGAATTATCCCCTCCCCCCCCCCTATTTTCCGAAGGTAGAAGTGGGGAAGCAGACAGATTCCTGCATGCATCCATCCAGGATCCTCCTAGCATGCCCACCAGGGGGCGATGCTCTGCCCATCTGGGGCGTTCCTCCGCTGCAACTGGAGCCATTCTAGCACCTGACTCAGAGGCCATGGAGCTGTCCTCAGTGCCCAGGCCAACTTGAGAGACAGAGAGAAAGGAGAGGGTGTAGGGTAGAGAAGCAGATTGGCTCTTTTCCTGTGTGCCCTGACTAGGAATTGAACCTGGGATTTCCATACGCTGGGCCGATGCTCTACCGCTGAGCCAACCGGCCATGGCCGAATTGTGTCATTTAAAACTCTTTTTTATTGGTTTTCTTGGATTTTTCAGGTGTAGAAAAATCATGTCATCCCAAAATACTGACATTTTTGCCTCCATAAATTAGACTTGAAAATTTTAAATTCTCTTTTATTTTGTTAATCACTCTGATTAATTTCTACAGTATTTTTGTATTGTTCCTCACTTTTATTTGAATTTGAATGCTTTTTAGAACAATTCTTTTATTATTTTATTTGTATTTTTCTGAAGTTGGAAATGGGGAGGCAGTCAGACAGACTCCCGCATGCGCCCAACCAGGATCCACCTGGCATGCCCATCTGGGGCGATGCTCTGCTGCAACCAGAGCCATTCTAGCGCCCGAGGCAGAGGCCATAGAGCTATCCTCAGCGCCTGGGGCCAACTTTGCTCCAATGGAGCCTTGGCTGCGAGAGGGGAAGAGAGAGACAGAGAGGAAGGAGAGGGGGAGGGGTGGAGAAGCAGATGGGCACTTCTTCTGTGTGCCCTGGCCGGGAATCAAACCCGGACTCCTGCACGCCAGGCCGACATTCTACCACTGAGCCAACCGGCCAGGGTGAGAACAATTCTATTAGATGTTCTAAAACAATTTTATCATACATGACTTAAATATTTCAGTTTTCATATTCACCTACTAAGAAATTATAGTGCAGTTACTGTATAATGTAACCAAAATGTTATTCTAAGAGTACTGAATATCTCTTTCCAAGGAGATATGTGCATATTTTACTCACTTCTTTAACATGTTTGTAAAATATCTGGTGGCACAGAGCTGTGCTTTTTGTGACTAGATTTAATGTTTCTATAATTTAATGGTTAATGTTATTTCTAGCTTCCTATACAGTTTAAATTTCTTATTACCCTTTTGGATGGTGATACTTATACTACTTTACATGTTTTGCTTTGAATGTATTTAACTCCTGTCAGCCTCAGCTCAGATGTATGAACTCAGATTTCAGTGTTCTAATATTTTTGTATTAGAATAGCTACAAAATTAAAATTCTTGTGTGAAAGCTTGTTTCAAATGCAAATTCTAGTATAGATGAATTTCCTTCCTGGCTGACCTGTGATTGATTGTTTTGGTAATCTTTTTCTATGTGTTTGGTCTTAGAGATTTACTGTTGTCTCACTTAACACACCTACTTTGATGTCAGAACCTCTCATTTTACTCCATGCTACACGCCCTCCCCGCATAGCTCAGGTTGTCCCATTCTCTGAGTATAAGACCTAGGAATTGACTCACTCTTGCATATTATTAGCTAAGAGCATAGGCTTTGGAATCAAATAGGCAAAAGTATGAATCTTAATTCTTTTGTTTAATCAACTATATTTGTCCTTACAGTAAGTTTAAACATATTTTTAAATTTCCTCCTCTGTGAGGTGAATGTGATATAGCTACCTCACAGGGTTGTTGTGAGGACAAAATAGACTAATATATGTGAAGCACTTTTTTTTTATTAGTGCCCAACACATAGAAAGAATTGGTAGCTGAATTTGTTGCTGTTATTTAATTTAAAAGCAATGAATTTATTCATCTTTGGTGACTTGGCCCATTTTATCTTGGAAAGGCTTAGAGACTAGTTTTAGGAAAGCTGTCTGAATGCATTTCATATTAAGTGGGGAATAGTTATCCTTTTATTAAAATAGTTTAATAATTTTTCTAATTTTTGCTATATGGATTAACCTGCAATTAAATGATAATATAGATTTAGAAAAGCAGGACTCTGGAATGATTTTATTTTATTGTTTTAATTAGGCTTATCTATATAGTAGGTTGACTTTCTTATAAGTGTTTTCCTTAAGAGGGTATTTTGATTTTTAAAGTTTCTCTTAGATACATTTAATACCCACTTGAGAATTGCTGTCCTATTTTAATGTCCATGTAGTAGACATTGTGTTATAGTAGTAGGTGTATTCAATTGGGAGTTTGGAGACTTGGATTTGAGGCCTGATTTTGCTGTTGACTTTGCATGTGTCCTTGGTCAAATAAAACCTCCCTTTGTCTTCGTTCTGGTATGTACTGTGGTGCTTGTAACCTGACCTACCTCACCTACCTACCCAGATAGGTGATTTTAGCTGCTCAGAAAATCAGACCAAACAGTTGTGTCGGAAATTGTGCAAAGGGCTATTTCAAGTAAAGAAAAATGTTATCTCAGTTCTCACCTTATTTTTGTTCACCTATATCTTTTCAGAAAACAGTGTCGGTGTCTTATGAATTCATAGAAATTAAAATTTATTTTCCTGTTAATCCTGTTTTTGTGACCAGAGGCATTTTAGTAATTTTTTTTTTTAATTTGCACATTACTTCAAAGGTAAAAAGATTTTAGTCATTTTCTTAAGTAGCCAGAAAACAGTTTCTGGATAAGCTAATTTTCTTCAGGAAGTATAACTATAGGTCTAGAAACTCTTGTCAGTCTCTGATCAGAACTGATCACTTCTATCTTTAATCAACTCTACCTGGTTTTAATTAAGTTGCAGCCATCTGCATTTATGCATGTAATTACAGTATATTTATTTATATTTGTTTTTGTAAGTCATTTTATGTCTTCTACATGTGGCCTGGTCTTGTTTTCTCAGCTAGCTTAGCATCTCCTGAGGGGACAGATTATCCTTTCCCTGTCTTACAGCAGATTCATTCATAATAGAGATGCTCTGCATAGAACAGTCTCTTACTAGTTGAATTTAAATAAAGCGTTCCCTAGAACATAGTGAGTCCATTGGTCTAATTTTAAAAAGTAGGCATCTGCAGAAAAATTTTGTTGTTCTAGTGTATGCCTACTTTGAGTTAAAGACAAAAGGCATCAAAAGCACAATATACAGCTTGATTTTAAAAATATGGTATTTAGGCTGCCATGTGTTTCAACTAAGACTTAATATTTTGCTTTTTCAAACCATTTCGTTAATTGTATTTGGCCAAAAGAAATATAATAAATCTCATCCTTTTTTATTAAAACAATTTTTAATATTGTAAATAATATTTTAGAGTAATGTGGTATTTTTATTATTAATAGCCATAGTCTTACCTGATTCTTAAAAAATGAATTATGCCTTCTAGAAAAGCTTCCTTTTATAAGAAAATTTTATAAATAACTTTATAAAGTATCCCAGTTTATTTCTCATTTTTCATTAAATTAATATTAAATTATTGGTGAGTCTTACTATTGAAGTTTCTCATGTAAACCTTGATATGGAGGAGACTACTGCAACAAATTCCCTAATTTATTTATAAATGGCTATATTTGAAAACAAACTTTTTACATTGGCTTTAATCAGAGCTTTCTCTGATCAAAACAAGATAAAATTACTTTTATCTTTGCATTTAAAGAATTTGCTAAACATGATTCTTCCAAATGAATATGTGCATTTTAGTGTATACTCTTTTTTTCCCTCTAAAACCAATTTTTCCTAAGAAATGTTTTTATGTCTTCTTCAGGAATGTCATTGTCTGCTGGGTCTTCCCCTCTCCATTCCCCCAAGATCACTCCGCATACTTCTCCTGCTCCCAGAAGAAGAAGTCACACTCCAAATCCAGCAAATTACATGGTGCCTTCTAGTGCCTCTACACCTGTTAATAATCCTATTTCTCAGACTCCGCCTTCTGGTCAGGTGATTCAAAAGGAGACTGTCGGTGGGACAACATACTTCTATACAGACACAACTCCAGCCCCTTTGACTGGAATGGTACGTCCGTGTTAAAGAGAAGTGAGCGTACCGTTAGAATAAATTCCTTCTAATGATGAGGGTTATAAGGAGGTTTCCCGTTTTGCATCATTTTGATGTGAAGGAGTAGTTAATTTTTTTAATTAGATGTTAGTTTTGATCTCTTCCAAAGTGATCTGTTTTTGCATTAATAAGAACTCTGGTTTTGGACAAATCTGGTTTTAATCAGAAATTAGATTATATTTAAGCTCTAGTTTAGTACTTTATGCATGTTTTGCTTATGGGGTTACCTAGTATTTGTACTAGCTGGAGTTGATGTTGGCTGATATTTGTTTATAGGTAATTTTACCTATAGTAAGAAGTTAGAGAAAGGATAGTTGTTTTTTTTTAAATCACTGCTTACTGAAATCAAACTAATAATAAACTCTTTTCTTAGGTGAGGCCATGATTTAATAGCTAGACCTCTGGATAGTGGAGGACACAGTGAAAAGAAACCTTCAGTATAGGTCATTCGTTGTTCAGGGTGGGGGCGGGGCTTAGGGAGCTCTGATTATGAATGAGCAAAGAGCTCTCAAAGGAGGCTCAGAAGGAGGAGTAGGGGGTAGGGGAATCATTGCAATAGTCTGTATCTTTTTAGCTTTATTATTTTGTCTCTGTTAAAAAATTATTTTTAACTATAGAAAAATAAGTAGCAGATGAATAAAAAAGCCAAATTTCATTAAACTGAAAGTTGATCTTAAATCATAGAGATTTGGCATGTTCCTAGATAAGAAGCTTAGATAAAAGGTATAGTTGGATT